>NC_041386.1:695399642-695401648 GCF_002162155.2 Triticum dicoccoides
GGCGGCGTGCGGGGGGGTGGGGGGGGTTGAGGGGGAGTGGAGTGTGTGAGTGAGCTGATTAGGCCGGCCGGGGGCACGACCAAGGTAACGGGCCATCGGCGTGCGGGGGAGGGAGTGTGCTTAACAGCAGCGCGGGTAACGGGCAAGCGCTACTGCTAAGCCCACTAGTTGTAGCGCCAGCGCACATCACACGCTATAGCTAACTGGCCTGCCCTTTTGGCCCCGGCGGCCTGCTAAGCAGCAGTGCGACCCATTTTGGCCGGCGCTACTGGTACATAGCAGTAGCGTGGGTGCCCAAACAGGTGCTACTGCTAAAATTCTATGTATAAGCATTTTCCTAGTAGTGAATATGCTGGCAATGTAACACATAGAGTAAAGAACAAAATAATTGCTATCACTACATGCAATATGGCTAGTGGAAAGCTCTATGATTACAGTTTTGCATAAAGCCAATTTTTCCCTACAACAAAGGAATTAGTTTTATTTAACTATCATGGTGGTTGTTAAACATTGAGAAGGTTTCCCCAACTCAATCCCAATTAAACCCAATCAAATTATATTAAGAGTGTTTAGATCAACATGATAATCCAAGAACCAGATACTCAAGATGTACTTAACCGGGGACACGACTAACCATGTTAGTTTGTACACTCTACAGAGGTTTGCGCACTTTTTCCCACAAGACTCGATCTCCTCCGTTTGATTTCTCGCACTACATGGTGTTTGAGAAATGGATGACCGAGACATAGTCTTTCAAAAACAATCACTCTTTACTCCGGATGGACAGTTACACCTACTTCCCCTACATCTGCTAGCCCACCATTGAAAGAGGTCATGCAACTTAATCAACTATGCTAGAGCCCATAATAGCTTGTGGCTGCACATGGAAGTTTCTAGCATGAATAATCTTATGATCCCTTTGAGCCTGGGTGGCAGTCCATAGGATAATCACACGGTAACCCCGGGATTCCCAAAAAAACTGGCATCACTTGGTTCACAGGTGCCTCAATCCACCCAGATGTGTATTTAAGTAGCCACCTTAAGTTAACCATTATTTAACAATACTCACATCTGTCATGGATACACTAACCCAATCCACGACTACTAACATAACATAGCAATATAAGCAGTACGTAGAAGTAACTCCCAAAGGTTTGATAATAAATAGGTAAATAGGTACTACCTCATCTACTTCCCAAAACCCACATATTAATCAGATCCTAATCATGCATTGTGTGAGGATTGATCTAATGCAATAAAACTAGGTAGTAAAGATGTATGATCAAAGTGTTACTTGCCTTGCTGTTGATCCGCAAAACCTAGAGACTCGTAGTAGCACGCTTCGCACTCCGGGTACTCTATCACAAACAAACAAGCATACAATAAGCACTCAACTAGAAGCACAGGTAAAACTCAAATAAGAGACCTAACCAGAAAGTTCGACTTAAGAACTCCGGTTTGCAAGAAGAATCAAACCAAACGAAGCAACAAAACTCAAACTGCGAGAGAAACAAGATCCGATTACTAATCTGGACTATGGTTAAATTTTACAGTACCAAAATCTTGTTCAAGTTGGTTAAACAAAAAGAGTTCTTGGAAAGGAAGATCTAGGCGCTTGAATCGCCTGATTCCGATAAACGAGCGAAAAGACAAACTAAACCTAAGATATGGGCAGAAATCACGATCGAAAATAATCGCGGAAAAACCCTGGAAAAAGAAAACTGACGAACAGGCTAACGAATGAACATTCGCTGTCTGCGGCTAACGGGTGAACAGCATTCGTTAAAACAAACAAACGAGCGGACACTCTCCAAATAACTAAACCAAAAAAACGAACCGATCTAATCTAAAAAACGAACCCGTTTTTTTTTTAAACCAAGGTTTTTACCTAAAAAACCAAAAAAACCGGTGCCGGATCGGATCGGCGGCGGCTCTGGCAACCAGGCGGCGACTCCGGCAACGCGTTGCGGGGCGGGGCGAGGGCGGCGTGCGGCGTGTGGCGCCGG
>NC_041386.1:695401777-695464581 GCF_002162155.2 Triticum dicoccoides
AGCAAGCAGCAGCAGCGGCGGCGGTGGCGGCATGGTGGCGGGCTGCGGTGGCGGGGCTGGCGAGGGGAGGTGGGGCTGCGGGGCTCGGTATTTAAGGGTGGAAGAAGAAAGGCGGCGGCGGCTCCGATGTGGGGAGGGGGTCGGGCGGCGACGGCGCGAGCTCGGACTCCCTCGGGAGTCCGGCGAGGGCACGGCGGGGCGAGGCGGTGGCCAGCTGGGCCGGCTGGGTTTTCGGCCCGGTCGGTCCGAAGCGAACTCATTTTTTTAAAAACAATTTCCGCCAAAACTAAACAAATCCTAGAAAAAAAATCTAAAAATGCCAAAACAAATTTTCACTTGCTAAATAAAATATTTGGAACAAGATGAACATTTTCTTGGCCTAGAAATGCAATTTTGAAAACATGCAATTTTTCTAATTCAAATAAAATTGCAATAAAACTCCAAATACAAAACTTATTTGATTTTAATATTTTCCCTCTAGTATTTCATTTATTTTGGGAAAGTCATTTTATTCCCTCTCTTTTAATTTGTAAACAAATTATACACAGAGAAAAATAATTAAAACGAAAAGATCCTTTTTTCAAAATTTGAGAAAACTCAAATATGAAAATAACGAAATCCCCAACTCTCTCCGCGGGTCCTTGAGTTGCGTAGAATTTTGAGGATCAACCAAAATGCAAGAAAATATGATATACAATGATGATCTAATGTATAACATGTCAAATTGAAAATTTGGGATGTTAGAAACCTACCCCCCTTAAGATGAATCTCGCCCTCGAGATTCGGGTTGGCTAGAAAATAGGAGTGGGTGGTCCTTCCGTAGATCCTTCTCTCGTTCCCAGGCTGCTTCCTCCTCGGTATGGTGGCTCCGCTGAACTTTGCAAAACTTGATCACCTTGCTGCGTGTGACTCGGCTGGCAAACTCGAGGATCTTGACTGGTTTCTCCTCGTAGATCAAATCACTATCCAACTGAATTGCTTCCACTGGCACTGTATCTCTCAGAGGAATTTCAGCCATCTCCGCGTGGCACTTCTTCAACTGGGAAACTTGGAACACATCGTGAACTCCTGACAATCCTTCAGGCAATTCTAATTTGTAAGCAACTTCTCCCATATGTTCCTAAACTTTGTAGGGTCCCACAAAACGTGGTGCTAACTTTCCCTTGACACCAGAATGATTAACTCCTCGAAGTGGGGATACACGAAGATATACTCTGTCTCCAACATCGTAAATTGTCTCCTTGCGTTTTGAATCTACATTGCTCTTCTGCCTGGACTGGGCTACCTTGAGCCTATCGCGAATAAGCTTAACCATCTCTTTCGACTCCTTAATCAAATCTGGTCCAAACAACTGACGATCTCCTACTTCGTCCCACAATAACGTTGTCCTGCACCTCCTTCCGTACAAGGCTTCGAAAGGGGCCATCTTCAAACTGGATTGATAGCTGCTGTTGTAAGAGAACTCTGCATATGGAAAATTGTCGTCCGAACTAGATCCATAGTCTAGCGCACAAGCTCTCAACATGTCCTCCAGAATCTGATTGACCCTCTCAGTCTGTCCATCAGTCTGTGGATGAAAGGCTGTACTGAACTCCAGCCTGGTACCCAAAGTTTCGTGCAACTAATTCCAGAACTTTGAGGTAAACTAGGTTCCTCTATCTGATACACTGGTCCTCGGAACTCCATGCAGACATACGATCCTAGTCATATATATCTTTGCCAACTTAGCACTGGTGTAAGTGGTCTTCACTGGGATGAAATGAGCTACCTTCGTCAACCGATCGACTACAACCCATATCGAGTCATAGCCTGAACGAGTCCTGGGCAATCCCGTGATAAAGTCCATGCCTAGCTTATCCCACTTCCATTCGGGTATCGGCAATGGATGTAGCAGTCCTGCTGGCTTCTGATGCTCTACCTTCACTCTCTGACAAACATCACAAACTGCTACATACTCCGCAATATACTTCTTCATTCGGGTCCACCAGAAACTGTCCTTCAAATCTAGATACATCTTGGTGTTTCCTGGGTGAATCGAATACGGCGAATCATGGGCCTCCTGCAGAATCAACTTCCTGATCTCTGGGTTATTAGGCACACATACGCGGTCCTCAAACCATAAGGTATTGTGTTCATACTCACGAAATCCCTTAGCTTTTCCCTTGCTCATTCTTTCCTTTATCTCGACAATCTCTTTATCGGACTTCTGAGCTTCTTTGATCTTATTCATCAATGGAGAATGAATCTCCAATGCTTCTACATAGCCCCTCAGAACTATTTCCAATCATAGCTCGCGAATATCCTCTGCTAACTCCTTGGGTAACTCTATGGTCATGAGTGCATTAACATGGCTCTTGCGACTCAACGCATCGGCTACTATGTTAGCCTTTCTGGGGTGATAATGCAACTTCATATCATAATCCTTGATGAGTTCCAACCATCTCCCCTGCCTGAGATCCAACTCCTTCTGCGTGAAGATTTACTTCAAACTATTGTGATCCGTGTACACCTCATAGTGATTTCCGATGAGAAAATGTCTCCATGTCTTCAAGGCATGCACTACGGCTGCTAACTCCAAATCGTGTGTAGCATAATTTACCTCATAGGGTTTAAGCTGTCGTGAGGCATATGAAACAACTCCTCCATCTTGCATAAGCACTGCTCCAAGTCCTCGACATGAAGCATCGCAATACACCTGATAATCCTTGCGTTGATCTGGAAGAATCAACACTGGAGCTGTAACCAAGCGTTTCTTCAACTCCTGAAAACTGGCCTCACATTCCTCAGTCCATTTGAACTTGGTGTCCTTCAACAACTCCGTCATGGGCTTTGCAATCTTGGAGAAATTTTCAATGAACCTCCTGTAGTATCCAGCGAGTCCCAGAAAACTTCGGATCTCTCCAACTAACGTCGGTGCTTCCCAATTTGTCACGTTGATAACTTTGTAGGGCCTACTGCTATTCCTTCTGCGGATATAACATGTCCGAGGAATCAAACTTCCTTCAACCAAAATTTACACTTGCTGAAATTGGCATATAGCTGATGTTCTCTGAGTTTTCCAAGTACCAAACGCAAATGCTCCTTATGCTCCTCTTCATTCTTTGAGTAAACCAGAATATCATCAATGAACACCACGACAAAGTTATCCAAGAACTCCATAAATACTTTGTTGATCATGTTCATGAAATAGGCAGGCACGTTAGTCAGGCCAAATGACATAATGGTATACTCATATAGCCCATACCTTGTGGTAAAAGCCGTCTTCGGTATATCCTGCTCACGAATCTTCAGCTAGTGGTATCCTGATCTCAGATCAATCTTGGAAAATACTTTAGCTCCTTGCAACTGGTCAAACAAATCATTGATCATCGATAGTGGGTACTTATTTTTGATCGTCACCTCATTCAATCCATGATAATCAACAACCATCCTCAACTATCCATACTTCTTCTCCACTAGAAGCACTGGTGATCCCCAAGGTGACGAACTTGGGCGAATATAGCCTTTATCCAGTAACAACTTAATGTATTTCTTAATTTCCTCCAACTCCTTTGCGGGCATCCTGTACGGTCTCTTAGATATTGGCCCTATGCCTGGCAAATGCTCAATCAAAAACTCAATGTCTCTATCCTGTGGCATGCGGGGCCCAAATATATGTATTCCAGCAAGTTACTACTACATCATACAGGGCAAAATATAAGTCTTTCTAAAGATTCCAGCAAGTGACTACTACAAATGGGGCAAAATGAGTGAATCTACACTCTAAACTATGTCTACATACATCTGTATGTTGTATTCCGTTTGAAATAGTATCTAAAAAGGCTTATACTCCCTCCGTCCTTAAAAGAGTGTACTTCCAACTTTGTTGGAAAGTCATACTTTTTTATGTTTGACCGTATTTATATAAAAATAGACCAACATTTATGCCATCAAATTAGGCATTAGATTCATGATAAAATATATTTTTGTCATATAACCATTTGGTTTCACAAGCATTGATATATTTTTGTACAAACTTAGTCAAACTTTGAGATAGTTTGACCCTCCAAGAGAGTTGGAAGTACACTCTTTGAAGGACGGACGGAGTATATATGAACGGAGGGAGTATAAGGCAGTTTTATTCCAGTCGTAACGTTTTCACTGTGAGGCGGGGCCGCAGTTGAGCAAACCGACCCCGCCCACCGGGCGTCGGCCGAGTTTAGAATTAGAATAGAGAAACGAGGGAGGAGAGCTAGCTGTAGTATGGACGCTGTTGTCAGATGGGACTCGTGTTCATCGAATGGGAGTACCGAGCACCCATGCCTCTTTTTTTAGGGAAAAATTAGTCGTATGTGTAGTACCACTAGTTTGGTGCGTGCGACCTATAGCTATCATCACTTTAGGTCTCCTTTTCAAACCGCTTCACATTACATATTTTTTCACGCATTTATCCTCCTATATGTACTCCTAGGCTATTTCCACGTGCTCCCATTCGCGGACATGTGGGACATAGAGCATCTGGGTCGTAGTGCATGCACGACTCGGAGCATATGCCGGGGTACTTTACATTTCAGACCTCACGAATTACATGCAAACCCCCCGCAGAAGAATAAATAAATTAATGAATTACTACATGAAATCAGATTATTTTCGTGGAAACCGGAGCACGTTCATTAAATTTTGGACATAACATGTTTATAAAAAATGACCGGACCTAAACCAGTCTAAGGGCCTCTTTGATTTTTCCCACAAAAAAGGGCCTCTTTGATTCGCATGATACTGAAAACACAGGAATGGGGAAAGTATGATGGTGATGAACCGAGACGAGGAGAACTCTAACTCAGTTAGAGGTTAGAGTTAGATTCTAAACCTAAACTAACTCTAAACCAAAGAGGTGTATGGATGGCAGGGTTAGATTGACAATAAATGCTCTATCTCAATCATTTGACTACTTTGGACCCTATTTCCTACCGGATTTGTGGCCGGCTCTTCTTTGGCCTCCTGCCGCTCACAATTGACCTAAACGAACTATCTATACAAATCAAGCATGCAAAACATGATAATTTTTACTTTTTCCAAACAAATGAGATATCCCACTTAAACATACAAGTCGTCAATCAAGCTTAAATAAAAAAACACTTCATGAAACAAAGAATGAGCTAACTCATCAAGGAAGTCATTCACGATAGGGAGGGAGCCCGGAGCGCCTCACGCACCGAGGGAGGAGTTCTCCATCGTCGCTCTGGAGGAAGGCTCCGTAGAGCCTAAGCCCCGGGAACCCCTCCGACGCCAGCCCTTGAGAGTTGAGGTCGACACCGGCATGGGTCGCAGGGCCACTTGCCACCGACTGGGAACATAATCGTTGGGCCTCTAGAAATAATGCAAGCCTGTAACTAAAATACCTAGAAAGGTGAACTGAATCTTTGGGCCTTTAGAAATAATGCAAGCGTGAAACTGAAATACCTAGAAAGGTGAACTGAATCTTTGGGCCTCTAGAAATAATGCAAGCCTGAAAGTGAAATACCTAGAAAGGTGAACTGAATCTTTGGGCCTCTAGAAATAATGTAAGCCTAAAATTGAAATACCAAGAAAGGTGAACTGAATCTTTGGGCATCTAGAAATAATGCAAGCCTGAAATTGAAATACCTAGAAAGGTGACCTGAATCTTTGGGCCTCTAGAAAGATTTATTACCTCCTCAAATAGCACCAAACAATTCCATGCGTGCACGACAAATCTATACCAAGTTTGATCAGGATCTACTTTTCAAAATCAGAATTAGCGCTAGAGCAAGCAAAATCAATGATATGGCCGTGAGACAGAGAAGGAACTAACAAACTCACCCCTCTCGCGACCTCCCTGGTAGATGCGCCGCCGCCGCGCACGACAGAGGGAGAAAAATGACTGGTGAAGGGGGAGCGGGGCGACCTTCGAAGGCCGGTGGGAAGGCGACCAGAGTAGGGCGGCGGAGGCCGGAAGGAGAGGGCGGCCGGAGGATAGAGAGGGTGAGCGGCGGTTGGGCGGGTGGCCCTATGGAGAACAGAGAGGAGTCGTGCGAGAGGGAGGGAGGGAGCGATCTGGTGCGGGCAAGGGAGATTTTTTTAGTTCTCTTTTAGTGGGCCCGAGGATAAATAACCCAATTAGAACCTCTCCACCGGGCTAGTTTTTAGCTGGGTTAGAGCAAACTAGCTCAAACAAACACCTCTTGTTTCGATAATTTGAGGCTATTTCAACCGAAACTAGCTCTAACTGAGGGATCCAAACAAAGAGGAGTGTTACTGTACATGCTACAGTGTGGACCGTAGCACATTGTTTTTTATGGCCATATCACCATATGGTTTTCTACTGCTGGTTCAATGGGCTACCATGGTTCGCACTGCTGGTTCACTGGGCTGTCGTGGTTCGCACTCTCTGACCTAAGTAGTACATAGTATAGTACTACTCCGACTTGTGGGAGAGCCAGCATCCGGGTCGACGTGTCATGCACCAGATTAGAGCGCGGAACGGAAGGGGGGCATCACCCCGGTCGGAGCGCCAATAATTCATGACTATAGTGAGTGGTCATATCACAAGTCTTTCCAGCAGTAACGCGCCGTCAAATTGCACAGCCCCACTCGCTCACCCTCCTCGCCTCTCTGTCAAACCACCTACCCGAAAACTGCCGCGCGTACTGCCCGGGAAAAGCCCCACCCTCAACTTTTAACTACGCGAAAATAGTTCGAGCTTGTTCATTCTATATAAATAAAGTACTTACTCTATGTTTATTCACCCGTGGTGTTGTTCAATGAGTGCAGGGGCAGGGAGCACAAGTGAACAATACTGTAGTACTACTAGTAGTAAGTAGGAGTCGTACAATAGTCACCTTAAATAGAGAGTTTCTTTTCTTTAATGCCACGTACACAAATTGAAACGCTTGTTGTGGAGAGAAAAAAGATAATCACTCCACTATATATGGACGCAGGGGCCTAAGCGCTTGCTTTACTAGGGTTGCTCTCTTCATTCTCCTATCCTCTCCAGATATAAACAAGATAGCGGTAGCAACATTTTCTCTCTGCTCACCGCTGGTCACAGATCCGGCCGGATCCCTTCGGCCGGTGCGTGTAGAGGACTAAAAGGTGGATCGTTCACGCGGTCATCGCTGCTGAGGGAGGAAACCCACAACTGCTAGAGGGGCCCGATCCTCTGCCCGTGCCGTTCTCTCCGACACAGCGCCGGCTCGGGAGGTCTTCCGACCCTTCTTCCTCCCTGCCGCGTATTGTCCATAGATCCGATCTGCCGCCGCCGACATCTTGACGACCGTCATGTATAAGTTCTTCGAAAGCGGCCTTGCTGTACTGCCCCAACTCCCCACGTGTCTGCGTGTGCATCTTTTTCTACTCCCATCACCTCTTCCAAAGCCACCTAAACTTTTAGTATTATTAGAGGTAAAGCTACTTCATGCATTCGAATCTAGGGCTTGTTCAAACAACGAAGAAAGGGGGGAAAGTTGTAGCATGAATCTAGGACTTGATTCAAAGAGGAAATAATATGGTGAAAGTAGTAGAGACCGGATGCCCAACCCGTCTCTTGGTTGAAAAGGGAAATAATGGGAAAACGCAGTACAAACGGGATAAGGAACAAATCTATTATTGGTTGAAAAAAGGATAGAAAGTGGCGGCTGGTGGACAAGTCAATAGAGTATGTTCAGGATTAGATTTCCTGCCATCACATAGTAAAAGGACTCCAGGATTAGATTTGTTGCCCTCACATAGTAAAAGGTCTCAGGATTAGAGTTGTTGCCCTCACATAGTAAACGGTCTCAAGATTAGATTTGCTTCCTTCACATAGTTAAAGGTCTCCAGGATTAGATTTGTTGCCCTCACATAGTAAAAGGTCTCCAGGATTAGATTTGCTGCCCTCACATAGTAAAGGTGTCCAGGATTAGATTTGTTGCCCTCACATAGTACAAGGTCTCCAGGATTAGGTTTGCTACCCTCACATAGCATGAACAAACTCAGCATTACCACTTTATGCCTCCTTGTAGGTACATTGTGCTGATGCATCCACTATCGCATGTCCTTATACCAACCTTTTGCTATTGTTAATGTAAGGGCGCATGTAAAATGAAGCGATCACACTGTTACCTTAGGGACATGTCTAACTAGTGTTATTGTTAATCTAATGCCTCAAGTGATAAGACACAATTAAACTGCGATACAAATGGCAGTCCTGTTGTTTTCCCCAGTATGATAAGTAAGTTGCTCCTTTACGCTGCAGAGTGTCCTGGTGTCCCCACGGTCCGATGCCCTTAAACCAACTCTTTAGCTGTTGTTGATTTACTGTGTCTGGTAAACAAGCAATGCCACCATTAAAGTAATCCCATATTTGAGGAATCTCATTGTTGATTGTAATGCTTCTTGTAACATGAAGCATTGCTGACGTTTTAAAATTTCTATTGTCCTTGCATGATTGCCATGAACATAATTAAGATGCTTTTTTTCATTCTCTATATGTTTCGTATATTCTTATTGACCAACAACTATTTACTTTCTATCTTTTTGTGCAAATAGGGATATCCATTTCCCCTTGTTGCTATTGTGACCTTTTGGTGAACTACACAAAACACTTTTTTTGGAATGAGTGTCTTGTGCAGTTCAACTAAAATGTCACGTGGGCAACATCTCTCAATTTTGGTGGAACTGCACAAAATGGTGATTGGAGTTTCCAAAATCTCCGTCAAGTTCTGTCGGTAATCTCGTGCAACATTTTATTAGCCTTTGCAAGATGGAGCCGTCACTGTCACCACAATGGCACTTTATTTTAGTGGAACTGCACAAAAGGATAAGAAAATTATAGTTGCACCTTACATGAACCGGACAGCCAACCGTAATGTTCCTCAATTTTAGTGCAACTACTAAAGAAGAACCTGCCAGCTCACAAGAGCAAGTACCTTTTGATAGCTGAATGATGCAATCTTTGCTTCATTTCAAGTGAACTGCAGAAAAAGGCGCATGAATTGAATCATGGAACTCCAGGCAGACCTCATCCAAGTAGAGATGGAGGTTGAGTTCAAGGAGGCCGCTATTAAAGCGAAATCGTGCTCTCCTGTCTCCTTGTTTGTGCTGTGAAAACATGCTGTGCAAACAGGAATACTCAACTACAGATGTTGTGACGGTGAAGAGCATTCGCCAAGTTCTTCGATTGTATGACATGGCTAGCCAAGATGGATTTAATCCCGATATTCACTTTATCAAAAGGCTCTAGTGGGTTGGTTCTGAATCTTGCAAGCTGGGAATCAGTGAGATGTGTAGGCATCTTTGTTGTACTTATTATTAGAATCTTATTTGTTGGTTCTGAATCTTGCAAGCTGGGAATCAATGAGATGTGTAGGCATCTTTGTTGTACTTATTATTTGAATCTTATTTGTTGGTTCTGAATCTTGCAAGCTGGGAATCAATGAGATGTGTAGGCATCTTGGTTGTACTTATTATTTGGATCTTATTTATTGGTTCTGAATCTTGCAAGCTGGGAATCAATGAGATGTGTAGGCATCTTTGTTGTACTTATTATTTGGAACTTGTTTGTTGGTTCTAAATCTTGCAAGCTGGGAATCAACGAGATGTGTAGACATATTTGTTGTTGTTATTATTTGGATCTTATTTGTTGGTTCTGAATCTTGCAAGCTGGGAAACACGGCATGATGATGCAGAGGACAACAACCATAACAAACAGTTCAAACTTGGTAGTATTATCTTTGTGAAAGTGCGACAAATGTGCTGATCGTGTGCGTCCTGAGAATAATAATTCTAATTGTTGTGCATGTTGATCATGTGGCACTGATAGAACGAGCGAATGCATTGCTTGTTTTAAGTATAAATTTCTATTAAAGGTAATTAAATTTAAGTAAAGTGACCGCTAACTCCTGTTATTACAGTACCAATACAGACCCGCTCGTGAACCGACGTGTGGACAGAGTAGGTTTCTTAATGGAGGCATTTCAATGCGCCAAGGGTGCATCTTCTGCCGGGCGTGCAGCAGACAAGGGAGGGGTAGTAACTGTTGTCGCCTGTACACACTCAGCTTACTGTTGAATCCAATTCCCCAAGAGTTGAAAAATGAACCGCTGCCGCCGCCTACACACTCGTTCACTCGAAGAGACTCCAATGGCGATCCGAGGGGTGAGTCTGCTGGATATGGACTTCAGCAAGGAGTTCCCCTTTGAGTTTGCCGTTCAGTCCTATGGCTGCACCAAGTTGAATGGGATGTACACCAATGATATGGACTCGGTGAAGCTCTGCCTCGCCTCAGTCCTATGGCTGCACCAGGTTCTGGAGCATTCGCCCGTTTCATCGGCAGCGCCCACTGCACCTTCGCTATGGTGGAGAGAAGGAAGAACGCGACAATTTGGCTATCTGGTGCAACAAGCTTGTCGACATCCAGAAGCAATACAAGATCATCAGCAACGGGCAGGAGAAGGACTCCATGGTTGACCTCGCTGAGACCATAATTGACCCCTGATACGCCAACATGAAAGAAGATGACCTGAACACGTGGGAGGTACCTCTGAATCTAGCCTACATAATCTACGTGGCCAAGGACGCATACGCATGCTATGACATGTACAGGTAGATCTTGGACATGAGGCCGTGTCTGCTTCCCATAACCGACGAGTACAGCGACAGCCGCAGCGTCATGATCAAGCGTGCCAAGAAGGTCTAGATGTTGTACTTTATCTGTTTATAAGCACCTTTATCATCTGAGTGTTTCATGCATTAGCCTATGTGTTGTAATTATCTTTTTGTCCGAAATATTTCTTTTAAGAACCCATTAACCTGATTGCTTTTTGAGTGGCTATTTGCTTATGTATGTAAACTAGTTCACTTGTCCGTGAAAAAAATAGTTCAGTCGGCTGCCGTGCTTTGAATCTCCTTCCTCCCAACATATTACCCTCCTCAGGTGGACCCAGCAGGTTTCTGAATTTTCTCCAACTTTCTTTTTTGATGTAAACTGAGTTTCCTCCCAGTACTTTCCCCTAGAACCAACTAAACTGTCCCACGTCTAGCCTAAATAATAATAATACCCCACGTACTATTAACTCATCAAATTAAAATGATATTTTATTTTGTAAGTTGAAAGTTCTTACAAAGTAATAATAATAATTGTTTATATATAACTTGGCAAATTAACTCCTAGTGATTGCGTACATAAGCTTGCAAAGATTTTACTGACGTGCAATCATGTGTTTATGTTTTTATAACATTTCTCTGTCTAGCCCAACGTGATATTTTCACACAGCCCAGCAAGTCTGCCGATTTCGAGAAAAATGCAAATGGGATTTAAACGGGCTGCATAGATGCTACATCATTGTTTCACCCAGCCCACCAAATGGACTAAAAAATCAAATGGACTGGCTGACATGTGGGCCAGTAGGTCGAAGCCTAAGAAGCCATTGGATTTGCATCCAACGGCCGGCATTCTTCTTCAATCTCTCGTCTTCTTCCCCCAGCGCTGCCGGAACCGCCTGCTCCAGCCTGTGGCGTCTACCGGCGTTGTTTTGCGCTCCTCAGTGAAACGCTACCCCGCCGACGGCCAGGCCATCCCTCCACTCCGCACCTCCTATTATTCTCTGCCGAGTGTACGCCCACCCCGCAGCCGAACCAGTCAAGTTTCCCAGTCCTCTCTATCTGCAACTCCACTGCCGCGACTTCCCCATCTCCGGGTCGTTCCAGTCTGGGGCCTCGCCGTCGTCCACCGCCTCGGTGCGCTCTGCGCGCAGTGGTCAACATACGAGACTCATCGGAAGAGGACTGTACGTGGAGAGCCTGACGGCTGGGACCCACGAGGTCCATGGTCGCACGCAAGGAAAGTTCCTCCTTATTACACACTACACGCACACTGTACGTGGTAATAGCTTCTGTATTTCGCGAAAAAAACATTCCCCCCGCTAACTGGTCGGACCCACCAGCTATATCTTCGCACGCAAGGAAGTGCCTCCTTATTACGCACCAAAAAATGAATACCCCCTGCTAGCTCGGACCCACCATAGTGGCTTGTGGGCCTACTAAGTTGACGAGGACGGAGGGCTTTGTCAACTTAGTCAATATGAACGATTCTAGCTCCAGTGACCGTACGATGTCCATCCAACGGCCATAGTGCTTCTTCAACCTCTGGTCTTCTTGCTCCAGCCGCCCAAAGCAGCGCCGGTCGTACCACGTGCTCCTGCCTCTCGTGGCCGGCTGTGATGCCGCGGAGGCCTCACCGCCCCCTACTACTCCCACCGCTGGCCCAGGGTATCCCTCTACTCACCCACACCACCTGTTATTCTGCGGCAACGGCAGCCTCACGCCGCAGCTAAACCAGTGAACCCTCGTACTCCTCTCTGCGTGGGCATCCACTGCCACGTCTTCCCCGGCTCCGAGTCGTCCCCTTCTTAGGCCTCGCCGTCTGCCATCACCTTGGAGCTCTCGGCGCGGCGTGGTCAATGTGGTCAATGACCGACTTCCATCGGAAGAGTACCGTACGTGGAGAGGCTGACAGCTGGGTCCACGTCCACAACCCAGTCTTTTTGTGATTTGCCAAGTAAGTCGCTTTGTCAGGCCTGTTGGGTTGCAAATCATTCAAGACAAGGAGAGCTTCATTCGGCTGGCCAAGAAAATGTCCTATCAGTAATGAGAAATGAGATGTACATTTTTAAAACACATCAAACCGGCAATTAGTTTCAAATATCTTTTTTTCATTTCGAAATTTTAAATTACATTATTTTTTATGCGTGGAGAATTTGTTAGATTTTCTATTGATATACATTTATTTTTAAAATCAGTTTGAATGTGAGTCGAAATTTCGGGATTAAAAACAGTTCGGACCGCACCGAAATATGCAAAATTTCGTATAATTTTTTAACCGTGGCCTCAATATGGGTTGTAATGCTAACAAAAAGAATATGGGCTCCAAAAAAACCTTAAGAATTAGCAAATGGGGTGTAAATTATTAGAAATAATGGCAGATGGGTTGTATGCTATTTTCCACAGATTTGAGGCTTTCCAAAAAAAAAGGTTCACGCACAAGCAGTGACTGTTGGATTTCCATCGAACGGCCGTCGTGCTTCTTCAATCTCTGCTCTTCATGCTCCAGCCGCTCAAACAAGCGCCGGCGGGACTGCCTGCTCCCTCCTCCCTGCGGCCGGCTGTGCTGCTGCGCAGGCCTCACCGCCCCCACCGTACTCCCATCGCTGGCCTAGCCATCCCTCTACTCGCCCACACCTGTTGTTATTCTCCGGCGACGGCAGACAAACCAGTAAACCCTCGTACAGTCGTACTCCCCTCCGCGTGGGAAACAACTATCGAGTCTTCCCTGCCTCCGTGTTGTTCCCTTCCTAGGCCTCTCCGTCGTGCACCGCCCTGGTACTCTCGGCGTGGACTGGTCTACATGGTCAACGACCGACATACATCTGAAGTGGACTGTACGTGGACAGGCCGACAACTGGGTCCACGGCCGCACGCAAGGAAATGCCTCCTTATTACGTGCAAAATAATGATTCCTCCACCTGACATCAGGGATCCACCGAAAAGGGCCTCTGTATTTCACGAAAAAACGTAATCGCCGCTGATAGCTCGGACCCACCAGCTTTATCTTCGCACGCAAGGAAGTGCCTCCTTATTATGCACGAGAAAAATGATTACTCCCCCTATTAGCTGGGACCCAGTATAGTAGCAGGCTGACTTGTGGGCCTACTAAGTTGATGGGGATGGAGGGCTTTGTCAACTTAGTCAATATGCATGATGCTAGCTCCAGTAACCGTACGATGTCCATCCAACGGCCGTAGTGCTTCTTCAGCCTCTAGTCTTCTTGCTCCAACCACCCAAACCAGCGCCGGTCGTGCCTCGTGCTCCTGCCTCTCGTGGCCGGCTGCAATGCGGCGGAGGCCTCACCGCCGCCTACTACTCCCACCGCTGGCCAGGCCATCCATCTACTCGCCCGCACCACCTCTTATTCTACGGCGACGGCAGCCTCACACCGCAGCGAACCACTGAACCCTCGTTCTCCTCTATGCGTGGGCATCCACTGCCGCTTCTTCCCCGGCTCCGCGTCATCCCCTACCTAGGCCTCGCCGTCGTCCACTGCCCTGGTGCTCTCGGCGCGGAGTGGTTAACATGGTCAAGGAACGGCTTCTATCGGACGTGGGTTGTACGTGGAGAGGCTGACAGCTGGGTCCATGGCTGCAGCAAGGAAGTGCCTCCTTATTACGCGGAAAATAATGATTCCTCCACCTAACAGCTAGGACCCACCGGATGGGCCACTGTATTTTGCGAAAAAAACGGTTCCCCCTCACTGCTGGGACCCAACACCTACATCTTCACACGCAAGGAAGTGCGTCCGAAAAAAAACGATTCTATCCCCTGACTGCTGGGACCCACCAGCTACATCTTCGCACGCAAGTAAGTGCGTCCGAAAAAAAACGATTTGCCCCCTGACTGCTAGGACCCACCAGCTACATCTTCGCACGCAAGGAAGTGCGTGACAGTCAGGACCCACCTGGTCAAAGCGTACGTAGCGTTGTCATTCTATTCGCGAACGTGTACGTACATATATACTGGTGGATGTAGAGGTGCGCACGTGTCGTAGTAGAGGCGCGCACGTAGCATGTACACGTACGTACACCGGCCAGGGTGCAAAAAATAAAATACGACCACGTATGTGTACATACGGGCAGGGTCTCGAACGCCAACTCGCGCATATATACGTACGGCCAGGGCTCGTGTACATTGGCTGGGTCGGAACAGAGAAACAACATCATCGTGTTCATGGGGAGCCAACCGGCTGGGTCGGAATGGAATGTGTGGTCGTGTTCATCGGGAGGGCTTGGACGGAACAGGCGATGGAAACGAGGCCCGGCGTACCACAGAACGGAGGAAACGACCTTCTGTTTGACCGGCCACGTTCGAAACGGGGTCCTGTTGATCGGGAGGGGTGTGGCGTACCGCAAAACGGACGAAACAGACCTTGTACGGTCGAAACGAGAGTCCTGTTGATTGGGAGGGGTGTGGCATACCACAAAACGGAGGAAACGGACCTCCTACGGTCGAAACGAGGGTCCTGTTGATCGGGAGGGGTGTGGTGTACTGCAAAACGGACGAAGCGGACTTGTGTTGGAGGTCTACAGTCGAAACGGGGGTCCTGGTCATCGGGAGGGGTGTGGCGTACCGCAAAATGGCACTCCACGGGATATTGTTCATCTCCACCGTCGACCTCCTCCAGCCCCCACGGGCTCCTGTTCATCCAGCCTCCACCGCGCGCTACTCCACCGGCTACTGTTCAACCACCCCTCCACCGTCTACTGTTCATCCAGCCCTCCACACCACGGGGTCCTGTTCATCCACCCCTCCATGGGCACCCCTCCACTGTCTATTGTTCATCCAGCCCTCCACACCACGGGGTCCTGTTCATCCACCCCTCCACGGGCACCCCTCCACCGTCTACTGTTCATCCAGCCCTCCACACCACGGGGTCCTGTTCATCCACCCCTCCATGGGCACCCCTCCACCGTCTACGCCTCGCACATACGCGTGTATGTGTACGAGAGAAACGCGCATCACTCGGCCCCCGACCTCCCACCGTAACCTGGAACTCCCTGAAATTTTCCTTGCCCTCGCTTCTACCACGGTTTTTTCGTCATGGACGGCCCAAAGAATGTCATGCAGCTGCGTCTCCGGCCCGCCCAGGACGAAAAGCCCATTTTCTGTCATGATTTTTTGTCATAGAAGTAGGAGCCCACCACATCAATGATGATACCGAGTTTTGTCACAATTATCGTCATATAATTGTCATATGTATGACAGAAAAAAATTCGTTCGGCCCAAAATGTCATGAATGTTTCTTTTGTTGTAGTGATTGTTCCCTTCCCCCAGCTGCGGGATCAGGCCCGTCGTTCTATGCTTGTGAAGAGAGCAACCTAAGCAAGCAGGCTTGTAGCTTAGGCTCCTGCTAGTGTATATATAGTGGTTTTCTTTTTCTCTCCATATCAACCATTTTATATTGCGTACGTGTCATTCAAGAGTGAAATGATGGTTGCTTCTTCCGACTAACTTACTGTGTGATTTGACTGCTCATTAGTGGCCCCTACACGTACTCCCCCTACGTGTATGCAACAGTCACATGTACACATGTACACAAAAACGCGCGCGACGGCCTAATGCATGCATGTCCGAGCACACGACGGAACACACACGGTCACGCTCACGTGGTCAACCTACACGTGCATGCACACACATACTCAGTCCGGGTGAGCTAGTGACCGTATAAACACCAGAAAATATATGTATTGAGTGCAATGAGCGTGTTATGAAGTCGAACGACGAGTGTCTTGGCTGATCGTCCTAAGAATGCTTATATATGAATAAAGCTCTCTCATTTACCCGCAAAAAAGATTAAGCCATATTAACTGGAAAGGAGGGAGTATGGACTAGCACTACTTTTTGGTGTGTCCCATCAACTCGCAGAACGAGGAGAAGCTTGCAGGACAAGGTGAAGCTCTCTTACGCCTTTTGACTAATGCAACCTACCCTCGGTGGACATGCATCAGTCCATTCGGTGTTAGATTGTCAGAGGCATACACTGTAGTACCCGACATGCGGAGTACCATCATTGTTCGACTTCACGAAGAGGCGAAGAGCTAAGCACAGTAGTACAAGTAGTACTACTACTAGAACCGCATGGTGGAGCGACTGTACTCTTATTTTATTATCTCTGATAAAGTACACGTTTATTCCGGAGAAGGGAAGAAAACGGCAGCCCAACATGTAATGAATGATATCAATCAACCAACCATGCTCGAATATATCTTGGCCTCCGTGCGAGCCCGTCTGTGTGTTCTCGCTCCTCGTCTCTCTCAAGGAATGGTGGGTTGGCTCTTTGCCGACAATTGAGATCGGTTTGCTCACACTCCTGTCCCACATGTCAGTGATATGCCAAGAGGAGGTGCGTTGACCGACTGGCCATATGCGTACTTGGTTTTGCACCTTCATACTACTCCTCCCTCCATCACAGTTTATGGGGCGCACTTCATTATGATGCATTTCTATCAATGCATTTCCAGCACCAGAGAGACTTTAGATGCGTTTGGTTTAATGCTCAATTAATTAGGGCATGGTAACCGCAATCAAGTCAACAATTTTCTCTCCATGTACTTTCTACTACTACGGAGTGGAGTAAGTGCATGCATGTGTGTACCCGGGGTGGAAGCACTGCGTCAATGTGTGTACGCATTATTCCCTCTAGTAATAGACGCCGTGCTATAACTACCAATGCTATTTTCAGGCCGATCGCTAGTCGCCTTGGTCCCACAATTTTTTTTTCTTTTTTCTAAAGCGCGCTGTATAAACAGTGAAGGATGGAGTAGTATGAGCGGATTCAAAGAAGAGCGTATTAATGGTTGCTTCTTCAGAGCAACTTATAGTGGGAAAGGTGGGGCTTATGATTTGACTGCTCTTTACTCACTATTAATGCGGCGCAACGACCGGGCTAAGTCTCCCATGCGGTTGTGCACTACCCCCTCGGTTCTTAAATATACTCCGGAGTATTTGTCTTTCTAGAGATTTCAACGAGTGACTACTCAAATATTTGTCTTTTTAGAGATTTCAAATTGACTGGCACATACGGATGTATATAGACATATTTTAGAGTGTAGATTCACTCATTTTGCTCCATATGTAGTCACTTGTTGAAATCTCTAGAAAGACGAATAGAATATTTAGGAACGGAGGGAGTACACATATGAAGCAAAATGAGTGAATCTACACTCTAAAATATGCCCGTTTGAAATTTGTAAAAAGACAAATATTTAGGAACGGATGAGTATAATTTTGTGCAAGGCACATGAACCCGGATGATGAAGAGGCTTCCGGCAATGCTATCAAGCTTCCATCATTTGTTTACATAATTGACGTACTATACAAATAATTTTCCAGCGACATGAAATTGTTCAATGGTGTGAGCTTTCAGCTTTTGTTTCACGTGTCTTGCCATCGATGCTCTTTCGAAAACAATAAAAAACTAACTTCCTTGCTAATGCATGTCAATTATTAGCAGATCAGAGCTAATAATTACATCACAACTAAAAACAGAGTTGTGAGAAGGTGTTAAATTAAAATTGATCCATGCTTTCATTGGCAGCAACGTCCCCCCAGCTCTGTCTAAATCAACAAGGCATGTTGGGAAAAAAGTAGCTGTCTGGAGCATGCAACATTCCGATCATTTTGTGCAGTTCCACTAAAATAGAGCTGAGCGTCCCTATTCCAAAGATATTAAGTGTGATTACGATAATAGAGGACTGCTGATGAAACAATAAACACACAAGGAGAAGCCGGTCATCTTTGCAGTCTCTCTTAAGACTAACTAGTTGGAGAAGATTAGGCTCGGAGTTGGAAGAGGAGGATAGAGCAAAACCAATGTCCCTTTGTGTAGTGGCACTGAAATGTAGAGACGTTGCCCGTGTGACATTTTAGTACAACTGCACAAAACACTCTTAAGAAAAAAGTGATTTGTGCAGTTCACCAAAAGGTCACAATAGCAACGCCGTGAAATGGATAGCCCTATTTGCAAAAAAGAGGTAGAAAGGAAACAATTACTGGCCAATAACAGTTGATGACACATGCAATGACAAAAAAGAAGCATATTCCTTGACCTAAGGGAAGATAACAACACGGTTGTGTTTGTCTAAAACGGTGTGAGGACGAGAATGCAATATGGAAAGTACGCCGGACGAGCTACGTTTTGGGCAAACAACTATGGAAGATCCACATGCAGCGACGTGGGAAGATGGGCAGTGGAGCAAGGCTGGAGGGGATACCTGGAGGTCGTCGGGATGTAACTAGGTGAGTGACAGTGGGCGGAATCTACGAGCAGGTGGCGTAGGCCCTGCCACGCCGGAGCTTGGTCAGAGAGAACGGCGTGTACCGCAGATCGGGACGTGCTGCCTCGGCGCCGTCGAATGGAGAAACGATACACTTCCTCCCTTTCCCCCGGCGGACGGGATGCGGCCGGATCAGTGACCAATGCTGAGAGAAAGAGAGGCCACCGCAGCCTTGTGTGAGATACTCTGAAGAGCGACAAACCAAGCAGGCAAGCTCCATTGTATATAGTGAGCAGACTACCTTTTTCTCCATAAAATCGTTTTATATTCTGTGTATGTTCCATTGAGCGCTATAACTTTATTTAAAAATAACGCGGCAACACGTCAAGTCGAACTTTGTTTCGTGCACGCGTGGTACACGACCTCCCTAGGTAAACAACCGCTACAGGCGTTCAAATTAGCATGTGGGCTGCCATTTCGTAAAGAAATGAGATCCACCGTGTACCCGCGTGGGTGTGGCTGGGCACGAAGCGTGAGTACGTGCATGGTGTGAGAGAGATACAAACCTAGAGAGATATAGTGTGTGGGTTCTTGAGAGTTTTTGGTGGGGGGGTCAATCAAAAAATGTATGTGAAATAGAGTCCTGGATATAACATATATATAGAGGGGGCGATCCACGAGAAGAGAGTGGAGGTATCATCGTCTTGAGGTGTCCATAGAATCGAAGAGAGGGATGATGTGTTTGTGTGATTGATAAAGAGTGCCATCGAATTTGTGTGTGCCCACGTCAAAGATATAGAGTGGCTGGAATGTGAGAGGGGACATGTGCAGTTTGTCTCTATAGCATGGATACCTACCTGCAGCCCTCGACTATCGGTGTGTGGTGGGGGAAGAGGGAGGCCCAAATAACTATAGAGGTACAATGGCTGGTATATGTGTGGAGGACGAGAGAGGCCTACCACATGTATTAAGGAGATCGATCTGCCTCATGTATTAAGGGAGATCGATCAGCATCCGTGCATATGTGCAGGAGAGGAATAAGGTTGGGAGAGAGACAGAGCTAGAGTGTTGGAGGGAGTGGTAGTGGAGTTGCTTCTAACAAATGGCGGGATAGGCTTGCTAGACACACGGGGGGCACGCCCGCAATATCAATAAGAGAGGAGATGGCTGCTTGTTGTCTGTGCACGGACGTGTGAGAGACGAGTCAGGAGGCATGCATGAATGATGAGGGGGGATGATGTGGCTGTGGTAAGCAGACGCAACTACATAGGAAGATCAATTGCCCCTTGTTAGAGAAAGGAGAGACATAACTTGTGAGGTGCGTCGATCGATGGGGGGTAGTTAAAGTCGATCTAGGTATATGTTGGGAGATCGATCGGTATACATGCATGTGTGTGCTAGAAGCAAATGAGGCACGAGGAGAACGATAGAGAGAGAGGGATGCATGTAGGAGGTGGTACGAGAGGCATACTATATCGAGGGGGAAGGAGTGTGCGAGTACGAGAACAATGAAAAGAGTGGTGGGAGTGAGGCATGGACGGTGACAAGAGAAGAGGGGAAGCTTGTGTTTGTGCTAGGCACACCTGGCTAGAGAGGCATATCGATCGATGTGTGCCGTAAAGAAGGAGCTGGGGGGCCTACACACACCATGGGTGAACGACCTAAAGTGAAAATACGAATTTGCGCGATGGAGCTAGAGAATGCTGGGGAAGGGTGAGAGGGATGCGGGCGTGTGCATGCACAAGAGAAAGTTAGCGCTAGCTACAAAGATAAGAGGGTTGTGCGGGTGTAAAAGATGAATATAGATCATATATACTTCATTATAAAAAGCGAATTCGGATATTTGAAAAATTTATCATAGTGTTTTAAACCGACGCATTTGTGAATATATATAACGGTGATGCACATGGTGTGGTTATGAACATGTTATACTACATTTAGTATATTTTATCTCTACTCTTATAAAAAAACGGAGTTGTTGATGATGGTGTGTCTGACATCCTGCATTATAAGCCGTCCGATTTATATCTGGCGGATAGCAAGGAAACTATGATGGTTGAAGTTGGCAACAATCATGATTGTAGATTCTTATTGAAATAGAGAAACGAATTCAAATTTAGTTCGAATTGCAGCGGTAATATAGACATTTGGAATGCACTAAAATGTTAGTATGAGTAGGTTACATGCATTATACAGCAAGCGAAAAAAATTTAATCGGACATAACATGGATTCATACTCCCTCCTTCCATCTATATAGGGCGTAATGAGATTTTTAAGACCGCCTTTGACTATTGACAAGATTAATAGTACATGACATGCAAAATGTGAAAATTATACTCCCTCCGTTCGGAATTATTTGTGGCAGAAATGATTGTATCTAGACGTATTTTAGTTCTAGATACATCCATTTCGAGACAAGTAATGCCAAACGGAGGGAGTATCATTGAAAGAACCTTTCATAGACGAATTTAACGGTGTGCTTTGTGTAAGTTGCATGTCATATATCATTGCTCTAATAGATGGATTGAGGGAGTAGCTTTTAATAGCATTTGTATAGTAAAACGGGGCAAGACTCTCTCTTTGTGTGGTGTGAATAGTTTTATTTTTTTCGTTTTCTTTTTGGTTGAGGGAAGTGCGATCGATTTGGTACGTACAATTACAATATTACTACACATTAGGCTTGTCCCTAAAATTCAACCCGCGTCTTGTTATATCCTGAAAATGCAGATATCGTGCTCTCAAAACTGGTGCCTTCACAACCCGCGCCTTGCTATCCCGAAATTACAAGGTGCGCGAAAACTCCCTCCAGCTGCCAAATCCCGACACGCGAAATCCCCCTTCTAACCCTGAGCCGAAAGGGCCGCTAGTTCAAATTGGTGGGGGGTACCTTTGTAACACACCCTACATTTTCGACAAGTATGTCCCTAAGTCATGCTTCACCCCCTCCCATCGCCCCCTTTTTGCCATTCGAAATCCCAGGCCGCCATAACCTCTCCGCTCCAGACGTGAAACCCCACCGTCCTCCGTCTGCCACATCACTGCTGCCCAGCCGGAGCCTCTTCCCCGACGACATCGTCCACCGCAACAGCTCGACGTCCCTCGTCCACCTCCCCGGATGAGGATCCATCGTCCATCTGGCCGTCCCGCCGGTTCAGCCGCCCCGTCCTCCACCTCCAAGGAGCTGCTCCGACGATTGCCTCGTCTATCGTGGCTGCTCCATCACCATAGCGCCGCCTTAACCTGCTCCACCGGAACCGCAACATCCTCACCGACTCCTCGGACGAAGCTGGGGCCTACTCGGCGCCACCAAAGAGGTTGTACATTCATCACATCACACATTCTCCTTAACTCGACCTCCTGGCGCCGATGGTGCTCCATCCCGCACCCCCATGGAGCGGCTACCTTGAAGCCGGCACCGTGGGCGACATCTCCACGCCGGCTCTCCCCCAGTGCGAGGCCCCTTCGGCGGCGGCGTCCATACCAGTGGGATCTGTTGTTGCTGTTCCGGCTCTCGCTCGCTCTCTCGTGCTGCTGCTGCTGCTTCGGCTCTCGCTCGATCACTCGCTCGCCGAGCTGCTGCTACTGCTCTCCGCCTCGCTCGTGCTGCTGCTCTGCTCCGATTAAGCCACACTTCAGTCGACTGAATCGACTTTTGGGTCAGTGAATTTTCAGGGGTTGTGGGGGCTTGCCGGAGTTAAGGAAGAACCACCCGCAGCAGGGACGGGGGCTCGCCGGAGAGGTACCCCACTATCTATCTTAGGGTTCAGGGTGGGAGGGGGGCGGGGGGCCTAGAGGGCTGGCCGGGGCGGCGGTGGGGAGTTGTTTCGGGGCGGCGAGGAGGCGCTGGGGACGGCGGTTCGGCCGGTGGTGGATGGCGGCTCAGTGGGGTGCAGATTGAAGATGAACTGCAGGCCCTCCCTAAACTACATGTCAAGGGCCTCTCTGCTACCATCGCGTTCAGTTTCGACAGTAGCATTCAGATTCCACAGTAAAATTCAGTTTCGACAATTAAGTTCAGATTCAACAGTTTTTACCTCATCTGTTGTAGTCAGGTGGTTTTTGATGATGTTAATTTTACATCCATTTTACATCATCTACTGGAGATTCTATTAGAATCCCACTTGAGATTGACGATGTCTGTCTTGTGCTACTTCAGCCTTGATGTCTTACGGCTCACCGGAGCTGCTTCAGCGACAGAACGATCCATCACAATAGAGCAGTGCCCTAGACACCGTCTACAGATTCCTCAGATCTTCCTCCACACCTCCGACAGCCATCTCTGCCTCAACTGCTTCAGCGGCCAACCCAATGATGCTGAGGTCGAGACGGCTATGGCAAAGTGGTTGTGCACTTGTTGCATCACTTATTACTATACATTCACGTCGATCCATTAGAGCTATTTTGGTTCAATGGAAAAACGTCGATCCACTGGTTGTTACCATCACTCTAAATTTCTGCATGCTCTCCTTACATAATATCACCATATTTTTTCCGTATCACTACTAGAAATACCACTACTAATGGCACACCTAATATGGCCATTAATGGCGCATCACTGGTGCGCCACTGATAGCACGCCATTAGTAATTTTTACTAATGGCGCACCAGCTGGTGCGCCATTAGTATCTGGTATACTAATGGCGCACCACCTGGTGCGCCATTAGTATATGCGAGGGTGCGCCATTAGTATGCCTCCCAGTTGGCATGTACACCCAGGTGCTTTGGCATACTAATGGCGCACCACCTCTGGATGCGCCATTAGTAACCGCAGCATACTAATGGCGCACTACCAGGTGATGCGCCATTAGTATGCACTGTCATACTAATGGCGCACTGTCGTGTGATGCGCCATTAGTATGAATATTAGGTTTTTTTTATTTTTTTATTTTCTGTTTTTTGCACAGGTTACAAAATGTATAATTTGACAAAATATAGACAGCACACATCAACAATAGATTCATCAAATACAATAGAAGATTAGTCTTTGAATACAATTCATCATATTATTCTCCAAATACAATTCATCATATTAGTCTCCGAATTAAAAAGACCGAACAAAGATAGAACATTATATTACAAGTCTCGAGACCGCGAGTAGCGAGTTTGTCTTCGCATTACAAGTCGATATCGATCATCTACACTACCATCACATAGAAGAGAGCTGCGGTCATCACGATGAGCATCATCACGATGAAACTCGTCTTCATCCGGTTCCTCCAACGCTCCCTGCCCTCTCCCGCTAGATAGCGGGCGTATCTAGATTCGGCCTCGGTCCTAGTGGTGTACCCTTTGTAACTGTTACCACTGAATCGGTGAACCTGTCTCCGACACTCCTCCCAGTCATCGTAGACTCCGGGAACCTTACCATTGTACACGACATACGTCGGCATCACTATGCACTAGCCAAACGAAACGTTAGTACCAATTCACAGACAATACATAAGCAATATATAATTATGCAACAGAACGATCGGAAGAGAAAAGCAAGACATTAATAGCATCGATTACATCTAAGTTGAACGACTCTCAAAACCAAAGAGACATACTACAAGTTCATTAAAGTTTAATTACAACATGAGCCAATCGATGTTTCAGAACTAGACAACTCGACTCAAGGGACCGGAGCGTGGATGAAGCCGCCGTCTATCGTGGGAGTCATGAAAGAACGGGCGTTGTCATCCTGCATTTGTAGCATTGTGTCGATGTCACTGTTGGACGGTTGATTTCTGAGGTAGAACTGCCCCGAGGTACGAAGGACATCTTGATGGATGATTTCCGCAAACTCCGACTGGATGCGAAAGAATTCTTGTCGGAGGTCCGCGTCCTGGATTGCCGACACGCTCGCGGCCCAATCTTGGAGTTTACTCGGTAGCAGAAGTTGATGATGGTCCCGTACGATCGCTCGCATGTGATGGATGGCGTAGTAGGCACCCTTCTGACCGCCAGGCGGCTGCTTGACGCAGCAAAACGTCGTATTGTGGGAGAACACGTGCTTGCCGTACTTACGAATAGGCCTGGTGAAGGTGCCTCTAGATTGGGCGTAGCCGGGGAGAACATCATCAAGAACCTTCTTGACATTTGTGTAGTCTACGTTCGACTGACGGTCCGGGTCGAAATACGTGGCCATGGAATATTTGGGGCTTAGGAGGATGAGCGTGCAACGTGTGTCACTGCAGAAAACACGGAATGTTAAAAGAAAAATGATCGAAAAGTAAGAATTCATATGTTACGGGCCGGTTGAGGGGAGGACTTACTCGGGAAAGTAAGGCACGAGGAAGTTATCCTTATCTTGGTTTGCCAGAATGACGCCTTCGAGGTAAGAACTCGTGACTTGCCGGTCCCCAGCGCTGCCCAAGATCTTGGCACGCATGTAGAAGGGGTCGACTATCACGATGTCCGGGGTCTTGTCGCGAATGATCCGCATCTCCATACTCAGCGAAAATAGCCGAACGAAGGTGTAGTGCAGCGGATGAAGGTTAAACATTGCAAAGATGTCATCAAACCGCAGGACGATCGTACCCCCGATGTCGCCATCCACAAAGCCCTTGCCCTCTGGCACCTTGGCCATGAAAATCGGGTATGCCACATCCTTCTCTCTGAGACGCCGCTTCTCCAAAGAAAGAACACTGTCGTGCAGACTCCACATAGCACCGGTTGCAGCATTGAGCATATTTGGTGGTAGCATTGAGCATATTTGGTGGTAGTATATACTAATGGCGCACCATCTTTCTGGTGCGCCATTAGTGTCAATCCCATCTATAGCCATTTTCCTAGTAGTGTATGCATGTCAGATATTGTACACAGTCATGCTGAACATGTAGAGAAAAAGAGAAGAGTTTGGCGCGGCAATACAATGTCATGCAGACATCGCTCCATGGTGGCTTCAATGGCAAACCCTCCCCACCCCTGTCCAGATTGTAATCCATAGGAAGATATCTGTTCTGAGGCGGTTTCAGACGCCGCTGACCACTCCTATTTACCCCCCAAGGTGTCTACTCTACCTTGGCATGATGATGTTAGTCATATCATGCATATCTTGCCTTGCAGTGCCTACTTTTGACATCATATATGTCATCTGCTTAGTTTAGACATGTTTTGTAATGCCACCTGTTTAGTTTCTATATCATATATGGGAATTATGCAGTCTCATGTCTTTTAGCCAGCTATAATATATGTGAAATGTGCAATGCCATCCTGTTTAACCGGGCATCATATATTTGAATGATATCTTGCCCATCCTTTTCTTCATTACATTTCCATTTGTCGACAATGTTTGTACATTAAACTACTCTTCTTGTGAATCAGCCATTTGGGTGGGAGATGGAAAAATTTGGAGTGAAAACAAGGCCTTCAGAGCAGATAGTGCTACCTGTCAAAGAAGATCTCTTGTTGGGTCCCGATAGCTCCTCAGAGATGGATTCAGAGACAAATGACCAGTCCTATTCCCCCATTGAGGTGTATGCTCTAACTTGGCACGGTTATACTGCTCATATCATGCATACGGTGTCTTGCATTGCCTAGTTTAGACATCATATACACAATATACAACACCATGTTCTTAGTTCAGACATCATAATGCATGCCCTTTGTTTATCGTATAAATAACATATGCGAATTAAATGATGCTATCTTGATTACTTAGATAACATATAGGTGAATTATGTCATGCGATCATGTATAGTTATTCATCATATCTTTGAATTATGTTATGCTATGCTATCCAGTTTAGATAGACATCATATATGTGAACTTATGTCATGCTATCCGTTCCTGTTGACACAGCCGATAGTAACCCAGTTCCTGTTGACACAGCACCATCTCCACCACAGAGCTCCCAAACAAGAGCAGTTAGGAAGGCAGCTCCAGTGCCCAAAGGGCCAGTACTACCACGGCGAACCCCAACTCCACCAGTTAGTATGCTTATTCCTGTGGACGAAGCACAACCAGCTAGTCGTAGTTTAGCATCTATCGCATTTGATGTTGCTAAATCGTACGTGTGTATCTTCCCATCTTGGAAATATCATACTGAAGATGAAGGAAAATGCCAGTTGCAGGTGTTTGTCCAGGCGTTATGTGTAAGTAATGTTATTCATGGCAATTACTTTGCTTTGTCCCATACATCCTACCTCCATGGTGGTTATAATACAACAAATTTTCCCATTTTTCTCTATAGAGAAGGACGGATTTGGTAACTCAGGATGATGTAACCTGTGCTAATACCTCTGCTATATTCAAGAATGCTTGGTGGTAGTATCGGAATTACCTGAAGAAAACGTACATCACCGGCAAAGAAACTCATCAAATTCCCTTACGTTCTCCTGAGACACATTTACTGGACGATGACTTGGAACGCCATGTTCTGTACTGGTTTCGAACCAAGAATGTGGTAAGGTCTATGAGCTCATTTTGTATTTTTAAGTATTATATTCTTGCGTCTTATTGTATTGTGTTCATGTAGAACAAGTGCCTAAACCTGAAGAACAACTGCTCTAATTTAAGATTCCATTGCTATCATAGTTCAAAAAAGCGCTAGGTGTTAATTGTGCGTTTTGCCACCGCCTTGCGCTTTACTAACCAAAGCGCATGCTTATGCGCAGTTATGCACAGATTATGCGTAGTTATGCGCAATGCGTTTTGCCAACGCCTAGAGCCTAGGCGCGCTTAAGCGCTCGCTTAGGCGCGCCTTTTTTAAGTATGATTGCTTTGCTCTTGTATCGTTGTATTTACTCATACAAACTTATTTTTACATTGAAGGATCCAATCGAAACTCCAATGTCACAACAGGTATGTTCACGCATGTTTCTTTAACAGGTTTGCTCTTATCAATAGCTCTATTGATTTCAATTTCAATTATGTATACAGTTGACTTTTATATCATGCACATTACTAGCATCACAACAGAGACAATAGTGTTGTTGTACATGTAGACCCGTGGTACCCATCTGAAATCTTGTTGTGCCATGTAGTTTCCCACGCTTTGTATTCTTTCACTGCTGCTTTGTTTTGAACTGATATGATTTGAACCGTGTCTCTATTTTGATTTGGCAAGGCAATGCAGTGACCATAGGACATAGATATATGTTTGTTCGATGCTTTTATTATGTACTAGTACTTGGCAATAGAAGACTTGGTAGTTGAATTCTGTCCACCTTACTAATGAACTGGTTCACCGAAATGAGTTTCATATACTAGTACATGCTAAACTTGTTATGTGTCTGTTTGTTTCTTTTTTTAGAATGCTGACAGAATATTGGGGGAGAGTGCCTTATTAAGCAATGTTAAAGGAAATAATGCTGATAAGGTTCAGGATAGTGACACATCCTTGTTGTTCTCCAACAAAGCTGATGAAACAGCTAAGGAAGACTATCTTGAAGACAGCGAGACAACCCTAAAGTCCTCTCTTGGTTTAGTGTTCGAGTTACTGGCCACTACCGCTTGCACAAGCTATTCAAACTCACTGTCTGAATCAGTTTGGTTTCTTGAGTCTCAACTACAAGCTGAAAGACATCGATCAGCTATGCTGCGACAAGAAGCGAAAGGACTGTGGAAGTCCCTGGAGCATTCAGATGCATACTTTTTGGTGCAACAGAAAGCGTTGGAGGATTTTAGCACCAAACAGGACAAAGCTAATGAGCTTGCTAAGCTTATTGCCAGCATGGTGGATACCCAGGATAACGTTTCTTGAGCTCTTCTGAAGTTGTTTCAGTTATGCTCTTGTTTTGGTGCCGCATTTATTTGCACTAGTGGCCAATTTTGATGGCCAGTGTATGTAATGTGCTGCTTCGTTCCCTATATTTGCATCGGTGGCGAACTTTGATGCCCAGTGGATGTAATATGTGTAATAGGGGTAATAGGCTAGCGCTAATTGCTTGCTTATTTACTTCCTTATTGTCTTCTTTAGTTGTTTGCTTGTAGTCACTACAGTTCTTTTTCTGTTTTTTTCTAGTGGCCACAATGGCCTATTTTTCATAACTAGGCCAAAATAATCATGGCAACACACGGACTGTTGTAACCATGGGCCTCCTGCAGGCCGTATGATCCATGGGGCTTTGTCTGGCCGTAGGATCCATTGGCCTTCTATACGGGCCGTAGGATCCATCGGCCTTCTATACGGGCCTTAGGGTCCATGGGCCTCCTACGAGTCGTAGGGTCAATGGGCCTTCTACGAGCCGTACGATCCATGGGCCTCATACGGGCCGTAGGATCCCTGAGCCTTCTACGGGGCGTATCATCATTTCGCCAATGATGGGTCGTACTATTCGTGAGCCATATATAACGGGCCGTTAATAGGCCGTATTTGATAACTCTATGAAAACAGCCCAGCGGGTTTTTTTGACATGAAAACGGCCTAACGTATTAACGGTCCGCAAACGGGCCGACTGTAACGACGGGCTAAATTAGGCCCACAAGCGGAAAATGACAGTAACGGGCCGTATGTAACCGAATGCTGCAAATGAGCCCAAGAATTAATGGGCGCCGAGAAGGCCGAAAGATAACTTGGGCTGGAAACGGGCCAATGGAATAACTGGCCGTTAATGGGTATAAAGTGATACACTGTTCACTACGGGCCAGTTTCACCACGGGCCGTTAATGGGCCAAGATTTACAAAGGTCCTCCTATGGGCCGAAAGAAGTCATGGGCCACACATGGGCCGGAAGTTAAAACGGGCAGAATCATACTGGACGGCGCAGATGACGCTACTGGGCCTAATTCAGATAGGGCGTAACGGGCCCTGGGTTAGCAGGGTCTAAATGGGCTATATGCCAACATGCCGTTAACAGGCTTTCCGTGGGCCGGCCCGCCACCTTTTGACCCAGTCAAACGGGCCGGCCTTTTCACAGGAATGGGCCTCTGTTGGGTCGTGCCACGTGTCGCCGTATCATAGGCACCTTCGGTCCAATGAGCGGATGACATCTGTCCTGATGGTGAGCCGACACGTGTTTCCTCCAGCCGATGATGATTTTACACGTGGAAAATCCACATTGGTCGGGGCTGTTAGCGGGTTATCGGATCCAAAACCCGACCTGATATCTTAACGGCATTCCGTTACGGTGGATGCCGCGTGTCGGTTACCCTCGACGAAAGCACTTCTGTGACGCGCGATTTATTGTCATGGAAGTGGACACTTCCATGATGATAATTTTGGTAATGTGATGGAACACTTCTACGACAGCACAGGTATGACTATCCTGATTCTATCATAAATTTGTCATGGATGTACATGCATGAAAAAAAACTCGACCTACTATGACAAACACGTATCATCACGGAAGTGTATTTTTTTGGTAGTGTAGTCAGTTCATCCTTGGCCGTGGAGGTTTCTGCTTGTTGGGACTTGATGTTTTCTTGAAGGTCGGCGACTTGTTGATATGTTTGCTATGGCATATGGGGAGCACCAAGTTCAAATCAAAAAGGAGGGTTAGAGCCAAGAACGAGGACGACCCTTGATGAATGTCGGAAAACCCTAATGAGATCTATAAGAAAGGAGGAAAGGAAGATGTACCAGGGCTGATGCACAGTGCAGGTGCGCGGACGAAATCTAGACAAGGTCAAGTTGATGCGGCGGCCGTTGTTAAGCCAGAAGCGAAGGTTGACGGTCGCAGTGGAGCTCAAGGGTTCGGGCGTCATGAGGAAGAAGACAGAGATGAAGAGGCAAGGGGAAAGGAAAAGGGACCCCTGACCCTATTTATAAGGGAGATGGATAAGTGACAGGCGCGGGAATCGAGGAGACCAAAAAACGAATGTGACCGGTACAAATGCCGCATTTTTCGGAGATTCATTAAAAAAAGATTTATTAAGATTTGGGCCTTGTGCAATGGTAATGACAGATGACGTCATGGCGGGTTATCAAGAACCTAGAAGATGATGTGAGGGCGAGTTACAAGATTTTTCAAAGGTAATGAGGAAGAAAAATTTTCTAAGTGTTGAAGATTGATGTGAACATGTTCAAATCAACCTGGGGCCTAATGTTGGGGATATAACTATTGGGTTAACCCACCCAGGAGGGGCGGAGTTATGTCCCTGGCGGTTTATCAAGATAAAGCCCATGAAGACGCTTAAGGTGGTAGTCTATTATGTAGACTCTTCAAGGTCCTGGAGCCCAAGGGTGACTTAAGGCCCAAACCATTGTAAAACGTCATATATGTGTAACTTGTATGATAAGGCATATGCAGTTAGTCACCAAGCCGGACACATTGTTTATGAGCCGGCTGGGACTCTATAAGCCGTCGGGCATCGACCTGTGTATATTAAGGGACGACCCGGTGGCGACTTAGGGCAAGAGATAACAGATCGAAAGCTAGGTCAAGCATATTTGCTCCCTGGTAATCGAGACATAAGCAATACCACCTCAAACTGGATTAGGCCTTTACCTTCACCACAAGGGGCAGAACCAGTATAAACTCTTGTGTCCTTTGTCCCGTTTAACACCTCTAAGCTAACCTAGTGCGATGCCTCCACGACTAAGTCCTCATCCTAGGACATCTACCGTGACAATTCCATGACACCTACCCAAAGTGCTTTTGTTCCTAGGAGACTAACCACGTATAATATTTTGATTGCGTATGAGTGTGTGCACAAGATAAAGAACAAAAGAGCAGGGCAATCAGGGTTGTGTGCAATGAAATTAGATATGCATAAAGCATATGATCGTGTGGAGTGGATCTTTTTGCGGAACATGATGGAAAAAGTCAGGTTTCATAGCCAGTGGATTGAGATGGTGATGGCTTGTGTTAGCTCAATGAGGTAGAAGGTGAAATTTAATTCCCAGGAGTCTAACATTTTAAGCCCTACGAGAGGGATCAGATAGGGAGACCCACTTTCTCCCTACTTATTCCTTCTATGTGCAGAAGGCTTGTCTAGCTTGTTGCAGTATGAAGAATAAGTTGGTGGCATTGAGGGAATTAAAGTGTGTAGAAATGCACCATTAGTCTCACATATTTTATTTGCTGATGATTCTTTAATTCCCATGAGAGTAGATGTTTTAAATGCAACTTCCTTACAACATGTGTTAGACACTTACTGTCACAGCTCGGGTCAGATGGTAAGCTGTGCAAAATAAAGTATATTTTTTAGCCCAAACACTAGTGCAATCTCCAGGGGTGAAATCTGTCAATAATTGCATACTAATACAGAAGCACTACCTGATAAGTATTTGGGACTTCTGGCTATGGTTAGGGCAGATAGAAGATATATGGGATCTTCTTGAGGAGGAGGTTTTTAAGCATTCGGGGTATGATTGGTTTCTTATTCTTTTGGACCAATTGAATGCTACTCTACGTGACCAAATTATTTTCATTTTCTGGAGAGCCTGGCACTTGAGGAATGACTTGATATTTGGTATGGGGAAGGAACTTGTCTTGGCCTCTGCTAATTTTGTGGAGAATTATTGGTCGTCATTTGTCGCAATTCAATCCTGCCCAGACGTGGACTCGAACAATAAAGATAAAGGTATGCTGTCTGGATTAAAAATTGTTCCTAATCCTATGGAAGATCATGTGTTATGGCAGCCCCCTCCTTCGGAGTATATTAAGTTCAATGTCAATGCAAGATTTTTGGAGAGCATTAGAGCTACAAGTGTGGGGGTGGTGGTCAGAGACTCTTCGGGGAAGGCAGAACTACGAGCATGCATTGTGGGTCTATATATAGGTATTACCTTTCACAATCCTATAATTTTTGAGACTGGCTGTGCGTTTGTGGTTGCATCCCTTGCAAATGAAATAGGAGACATGTCTTCAATGGCTGATTTGAAAAAGGAAGCAAGGAGTTTATCAAAGCTTATAAATAATTTTAAATACTCCAGGATTATTCATTTGGCTAATATTGTGGCCCATACAATTGCAAAGTTTAGTTTCGATAATAGATCGGATTGTATCCTTGTTAACGATGTTCCGCCCTATGTGGTGAATTTTGTAATGAATGATTCTAATAACAATCTTGGTTAATCAATATATGTGGTGGTTTTAAAAAAAAGATAGAAGTGATTCTTTCCAACATTTTTGTGAGAGAATTAAACAGTTATTGAAAGGGATGGATGGAGAAGCAATTATCAAATGGAGGTAAAGAAGTTTTACTAAAATCTGTTGCGCAAGCCATTCCAGTATTTGCTATGTCCGTGTTTGCTCTACCAAAAGGCATATGTAAGGATATCACATATTTGATAGCACAATTTTGGTGGGGGGATGACGAAGAGAATAACATGATTCATTGGTTCGCATGGTGGAAACTATGTTATCTTAAGAGTGTGGGGGGAATGAGATTTCGTGATCTATATTCTTTTAATCTCTCGTTGCTTGCAAATCAATGTTGGAGACTGATTACTGCTCCTGATTCCCTATGTGCAAAGGTGTCAAAAGCTAAGTATTATCCTAATGGGAGTTGTCGGTTTCAAAACCGGCGGATCTCGGGTAGGGGGTCCCGAACTGTGCGTCTAGGCGGATGGTAACAGGAGACGAGGGACACGATGTTTTACCCAGGTTCGGGCCCTCTTGATGGAGGTAAAACCCTACGTCCTGCTTGATTAATATTGATGATGTGTGTTACAAGAGTAGATCTACCACGAGATCAAGGAGTCTAAACCCTAGAAGCTAGCCTATGGTATGATTGTTATTTGTCCTACGGACTAAAGCCATCCGGTTTATATAGACACCGGAGAGGGCTAGGGTTACACAGAGTCGGTTACAATGGTAGGAGATCTACATATCCGTATCGCCAAGCTTGCCTTCCACGCCAAGGGAAGTCCCATCTGGACACGGGACGAAGTCTTCAATCTTGTATCTTCATAGTCTTGGAGTCCGGCCGATGATGATAGTTCGGCTATCCGGACACCCCCTAATCCAGGACTTCCTCAGTAGCCCCTGAACCAGGCTTCAATGACGACGAGTCCGGCGTGCATATTGTCTTCGGCATTGCAAGGCGGGTTCCTCCTCCGAATAATTTATGGAAGATTGTGAACACCAGGATAGTGTCCGGCTCTGCAAAATAAATTCCACGCACCACCGTAGAGAGAATAATATTTACACAAGTTCAATCTACTGACGTATTTGGTGGCGTGACGTCACACCACTACCAATCCTTTACTTGAATCATTTTTATTGTACCACCTCAGCATGTTTAGCGAAGCGGTTTCCTTGGCACGTCTTGTCGAAGCAGAGATCGTGTTCCCCTTATTCCGGGATTCCCATCAATACGGACGTGGGTAACCCAACCGCGCCATTGATTGCGGTGCTTGGGAGATAAGCGAGTTTTATCAGGCTGGTGGGGACACATGTTTTTGTCCGCCCATATAAGGGGATAAAGTTCCAACCCTTTTACCTGCACCTTCTTCCTCCTTGGCTTATCCATCTCCGTGAACTCGAGCTCCAGCGCCCAACTCCGCACATCTCACCTCAACCTCCTCCAACTATGTCCGGAGCGGGAGGCAAGTGGATGGCCTCCTCCGTCACGGAGGGGCACATCCAGAAGCTGCGCAGCGCCGGATATTTGTCCAGCAACATCGCACACCGGCTCCCCGATGAGGGAGAGCTCATCCCCAGCCCCATGCCCCATGAGAGGGTATTATTCTTCCCCATTTCCTCCGCGGACTGGGCTTGACTTCATCCCTTTGTCCGAGGGCTCATGTTCTACTACGGCTTGGATTTCCATGATCTGGCCCCAAATTTCATCCTCAACATCTCAGTGTTTATCGTCGTGTGTGAGGCCTTCCTCTGCACCCAGCCCCACTTTGGCTTGTGGCTCAAGATCTTCAATGTCAAGCCGAAGGTTGTGAAGGGAAGCCAAGCGGAGTGCGGAGGCGCCATGGTGGGCAGGATGTAAAACGTTACTTGGCTTGAGGGCACTTTCGTGGAAACCATTAAGGGGTGGCAATCGGGGTGGTTCTACATCACCGAGCCGCGTGACCCTGAATGGGCAGCGGCCCCCGAATTCAGATCTGGCATCCCCACACGGCTCACCTCCTGGAAAGAGAGCGGCTGGACATGGGGTGATTCGGAGGAGTTGACCGGACTCCAAGCCTGCATCCAAAAGCTAGTGGACAAGAAGCTCAAGCTTGTCAACGTAGTCCAGGTCATGCTCATCCGCCGGATTCTCCCGTGCCAACGACGGGGCTTTAACATGTGGGAGTTCGATCCAGCGCAGCACCAGACTTTGAGCGGGCTCTTCGACACTACATACGAAGATGTCTGCAAAGGTGCTGTTCAAGGGCACCGAGGCTCCCGCATCCGCTACCTAACATCACGGATTCAGCTCACAGCGTCCGGCTGACGAGGTAAGTGATTTTGTCCTTTACGGGCCATTTGTTTTCCATAGTTTGACTCTATGCGGGATCTAAACTCCCTCTCCTTTGACAGGACTGGCTGGCGAAGGCCGAGCAGACTATCTGTCCGGCCCCATTGCCAGAGGACCCAGCGGACGCCCGCTTAACGGGGCTGCTGGCTCCGGCACCCCATGTGGTGCCGAAGAAGAAGGCCAAGAAGAAGGCCACGGGGACTCGGAAGAGTTCCCGTTTTCAGGTGTTATCGGATGATGACTCTGAGGCCGACTCCTCTCACAAAGGTGAGGAGGAGAAGAAGAAAGCCTCTCCCCCAGCGGGGGGAGGGAAGAAAAGGAAGGCCTCCCCAACGAGAGAGGCCGAAGGGTCCAAGAAGGGAAAAACTCTTTCCCCGGATTGCTCCGCCAACGCTAGTGATGACGACAAGGACTGGCCCCCAAGGGCCAAGCCCCTGGCGAGATCGTAAGTATCCGGACTCCCGAATAACTTCATGGTTTTTCTTTTCGCCGCATAATGTCTTTCTAATGCCGCATACAACCCTGCAGTCCGCCCAAGGATGATCTTCCCGCTTCGTCGAGCGGGTCCTTAGGTGCGTCAGATATGGATTCTCTTCCGACCGCCTCCACCCCCCGTGATGCGGACGATGCCGAGGTGGGATCCCGGGAAGGGACCCACCAGGCGGAGGAGTCCCCGAAGGTGTTGCAGAACAACCTCCCGGACTTTGCACCGGACTCGGCCCCGGAACCCATAGTGGCTCCGGAGTCCGGCGCGCGGCCCCTTCATAAGAAGGGCAAGACCGTGACGCTGGGAGCCTCCGTACAACCGGAGGCGCCAAATAGCTTGCTGGAGGCGCTCAATGGCGCCTCCATCGAAGAGGAACACCGCACTGTTATGAGTGCGGTGATTCAGAAGGTTCAGCTCGCCAAGAGCGGGCTGACCGAAGCCTGCAGCAGCCTTCTGACAGGCTTTGAGGTAAGAATTTTGATATAAGTAAAATAGTACCACATAGACAGTAGCCCCCGATGCTCGGTTCGGTGTTCGGAAAGAAAAGCCGGACTGAGGATCTAAAAAGATATACGCAGGAGTCATAAAAAATATATCAATATGGGATTGCAGGCTGCGCTGCTGACCTCTGGCGCATTGACTGCGCAGGTCAATGCTTTGAAGCAAAGCCTCGAGCGGTCCGAGAACGAGCTCGTCCATGCCAAGAAGCAGCTCGAGGACAAGGAAGGTGAGTAACAGCTTATTAAAATTGTACCTTACAGAAAAGGGTTTTGGTTGCAAGAAGAATGACAAGGATAACGTGGGTATTGCAGGGGCCACTAACGAGGTGGCGACCCTGAAGGAGGCGGTGGCCGCGGCCGAATGTAATGCGGCCGCGGAGCGCACCGAGCGAGAGAAGCAGGAGGCGCGGGTGGCGGAGGTGCAGCAAGAGCTCCAGGATCTCATGGAAAAACATGAGAGCCTGGAGCGTGACTGAAAGACTCGAGAGTCTGAGCTTGCATCGGCTCTTGAGAGTGCCAAAGCCGCTAAGGCCGAAGCCTACAAGGCCCTCCAAGAAATCGAGGCGTTGAAGAAAATAGCGGCGGGTAACGCATTTTTCGTGCAAAGTAAGCATGTGAGTGTTAATTACTTGTTACTTACACGAATTCAGAGCTCTCCAGGAGCGTTCGCAGATCTTCCTCGCAGCGTGTCCGATGCTGCCGCGTTCTACCGGGCCGAGGAGGGGATCTCGACGAAGAAGGTCTTCTGGTCTCAGTATGTTGAGGCCGAATTCGGTGCCCCTTAGCGACCAGCTGAAGCAGCTGGTCGAGCTCCACAAGGTGGCCGAACAGGCCATGAAGGGCCTCATAGTTCGGCTGTGGCCTAAGGAGGCCATGCCTGGGAGCTACTTCGGCCTGGTGCGGCGGCTGGTGGATGCGTGCCCGTGGGTTGAAGTCATCAAGCACTCCGCTTGTATTGAAGGTGCCCGTCGGGCCCTTGCCCGCGCAAAGGTGCACTGGGGCAAGATGGATGCCCAGAAGCTTGTGACGAACCCACCACCGCAGGGCAAGGAGCATCGCACGCCCGAGATGTATTATAAGAGTGTCCTGAAGGGTGCCCGCATTATTGCGGGTGAGTGCTCCAAAGATGTAATATTTGAGTAGACTCGCATTTTGTTATCCTGTGCGCTGAAAACTTAGTTCATATGCGCTAAGCAACACTTGTTAATTTAAAATATTACCTTCTGTGCGGCTGTTTATCAAATCTGAGAGATGGCAAGTCGTCGGCTTCAGCCCCCATGCCACGAGTGCTGGGGTGTTCGGGATAAAGTTGAGCACTTTTGTTCCCATTTCTGGGTCCATCTAGGGAGGCGCTCAACACAACGAACAAGGCAACCGGATTATAATGCTTGAACACTCTCACTTAGCCATAGAATTCTATAATTTTAAATTTCGTCGAAGCCCCTAGTCTTCGGAAGGCCGAATTTGGGGCGCTATCCACGCCTGGGCCGGACAAAGCTGGCTCCTCGCTCTAAGCGTCATAAGTCTTTAGGGACTCGCAAAAAGCCTCTCGAACAGCGACCGGTTCTCGCCTCATCATGACGGTCTGTTTTAGCTTTCTCCACTGAGGTGCTCGCCCAGCTCAACTGGGGCGCAATCGCAGTGGTTCTCCCAGTGCTACCTTAGCCGATACAATGGAACGTAAGGTACCAAAACATGGGAGCCGGGCAAACCCAACTATTGACCCAAGACATGATTCGGAGCTGATGCATATAATGCTATAAGTTCGGGGTGCCGCACTTGTGAAAGTGTTCGGACTTATCACACCATGATGCGGGAAACATAAGCCCCTGGTGTATTTAGCCGTACCAAAATGTATGGATGCGACATGTAATAAATGAACATATGTATAAGAAAGAAATGCAATTGGAAGCAAAAAGGTGCTGCATTACTTATTCAAGAAAAACTGTTCTAAATGCAGAACGATACAAATGGTGCGATAAGCAAGGGATGGGACTATTAAACATGTCCCCCTCGAGGGGTAGGCTGCGAAATGGTGCATAAAACAGATATAATGCTCGTAATGGAGACCACCTGGATATTCGTTGTAGCCTTTCTCCTTCCCTGGTTGTTGCATCGTGAGTTCGGCAGGTCTGCTGCCGGACAGTGCCTCGGACAAACGGAGTCCTGTGGGTAAAAAGAAAAAGAAAAAAGAAAAAAAAGAACGACACACTTGAGAGCCCCTGGTGGGGTTGATCCGCATTCTGGGCCTATCGTGGTCGTGCCCCTCTCCCCATGCCCATAGTATCTTCAGAGCGTAATGGTGTACGCGAAGGACCTGTCTTGATGTTTTGCAGGGGCTGGGGTTGGGTCCGCACTGCTACGCGTGCTCGGAACGTGCCAGGTGGTCTTGTTGTAGGTTACTCCGGGCGCGTTTAGCCGTGTCCGGCTGCTTAACGGCCGGACTCGAGAATTGCCTTAAGAGGCTGCATTGTACTTCTGCCGCGAGAGCCGCTGTATGTTCTCCGTTCGGAGAGAGCGTTCAATGTTTCCATTGACCGTGATGACTCGTCGAGGGCCTGGCATCTTGAGCTTGAGGTATGCATAGTGCGGCACCGCGTTGAACTTTTCAAACGCGGTACGTCCGAGCAGGGCATGATAGCCGCTGCGGAACGGAACTATGTCGAAGATTAACTCCTCGCTTTGGAAGTTATCCGGGGATCCGAAGACCACTTCCAGTGTAACTGAGCCTATACAATTGGCTTCTACACCTGGTATGACGCCTTTAAAGGTCGTCTTGGTAGGTTTAATCCTTGAGGGGTCTATGCCCATTTTGCGCACTGTATCCTGATAAAGCAGGTTTAGGATGTTGCCGCCTTCCATCAGGACTCTCGTGAGGTGAAATCCATCGACGATTGGGTCTAAAACCAATGCGGCGAATCCGCCGTGGCGGATGCTGGTGGGGTAGTCCCTTCGGTTAAAAGTGATCGGGCAGGAGGACCATGGATTGAACTTCGGGGCAACTGGCTCCATCGCGTATATATCCCTGAGTGCACGCTTCCGCTCCCTTTTGGGTATGTGTGTTGCGTATATCATGTTCACCGTCCGCACTTGTGGGGGGAAACCCTTCTGTCCTCTATTGTTCGGCGGTCGGGTCTCTTCCTCGTCATCGCTATGTAGCCCCTTGTCTTTGTATTCGGCAATTAACTTGCCTGCCTGCTTGAATACCCAACAGTCCCTGTTGGTGTGGTTAGCTGGTTTTTCGGGGGTGCCGTGTATCTGGCACGAGCGGTCGAGTATTCGGTCCAAATTGGACGGACCCGGAGTAGTTCTTTTGAATGGCTTTTTCCGCTGACCGGGTTTAGAGCCTCTGAATCCGGCATTGACTGCCTCACTATTATCGCCGTTAATGCGACATTTGTTTTTGTTGCTACGCGACCTGCCATTACGGTCCTTGATATCCGGACTGCCAAATTTTTTGCTGAGGTTGTTGTTGCGTGCTAGCCAGCTGTCCTCACCCGTGCAGAAGCGGGTCATGAGTGATGTGAGGGCGGCCGTGGATTTCGGCTTTTCCTGTCCCAGGTGCCGGGCAAGCCACTCGTCGCGGATGTTATCTTTGAAGGCCGCGAGGGCCTCCGCATCCGGACAGTCGACGATTTGATATTTCTTGGTTAAGAACCGTGTCCAGAATTGTCTGGCCGATTCGTCTGGCTGCTGAATTATATGGCTTAGGTCGTCAGCGTCTGGTGGTCGCACGTACGTGCCTTGGAAGTTATCAAGGAATGCGTCTTCCAGGTCTTCCCAACTCCCGATTGACTCTGCTGGCAGGCTGTTAAGCCAATGCCGGGCTGGTCCTTTAAGTTTGAGTGGGAGATATTTGATGGCGTGAAGATCGTCACCGCGGGCCATGTGGATGTGGAGGAGATAGTCTTCGATCCAAACCGCGGGGTCTGTTGTGCCATCATAAGATTCAATATTCACGGGTTTAAACCCTTCGGGGATTTGATGATCCATTACTTCATCTGTGAAGCATAGTGGGTGTGCGGCGCCTCTGTACTAGGTGATATCACGACGGAGCTCAAAAGAGCTTTGTCTATTTTGTTCAGCCCGGCCGGACTTACTATGTCCGGCGCGACGGTTGTCGTCGTGTATCATGGGGCGTCCACGCGATCCATAGATCGACTTGATTGTCTTTCCTTATCCTCCAATATATCTTGCAAGTCTGGAGCATTCCCCTGTGGCCTTGTGCTTTTCGAGCGATGCCGGGGTACGGTTCTAGTGAAGGGCCTAGAGGCCTCTCTATCGCGGCCACGGGGTGGTCGGTCAGCCGTATTGTCTGCTGGTGATGCAGGTTCATACGCTTCCTCCTCTAATCGGGGGAGCAGCTTGCGTTTAGGGTAGCTTGTGGAGGGGCGTTCTAGCTCATGCTCTTCGGCCGCGAGGACTTCAGTCCATCTCTCGGCTAGCAGATCTTGATCAGCTCTAAGCTGTTGCTGCTTTTTCTTGAGGCTGTTCGCCGTGGCCATAAGCCTGCGTTTAAAACGCTCTTGTTCGACGGGATCCTCAGGCACGACGAATTCATCATCGTTGAGGCTTGCCTCGTCTCCGGAGGGAGGCATATAATCCTCTACCTCTTCTTCTGCCGCTCTCTCATGAGGGCCGGCGTCTCCGTCCTCCTGTGCTGAATCTTGATGGAGTGGGTTGTCTTCGGCACTGTCTGGGGTGTTATTATCTCAGGTGCCGGAATCTTCATTCTTGCTGTGGCGGGATTTAGAGCGGCGCCGCTGACGCCGGCGCTTAGGCTGTTTCTTGGAGGGGTCATCCTCCGCCGTTCCTTCGCCATTCCCGTCCTTTGGGATATCCACCATATATATGTCATATGATGAGGTTGCTTTCCAGTGCCCGGTAGGCGCTGGTTCTTGGTCGTCTCTGGCATCGTCGTCCATGCCGTCGATGTCTTCGGAGTCGTAGTTTAGCATGTCGGTTAGATCATCGATAGTGGCTACTAAGTGGGTGGTGGGTGGGCTTTGAATTTCTTCGTCGTCTGCATCCCAACCGTCCTGACCGTAGTCCGTCCAGGGCTCTCCTGATAACGAGAGATGTCCGCAGCGGTGAGTGTTGTCCAGGGCTCTCAAGATGTCGCCGAAAGGTGAGTGTTGAAAGATGTCCGCAGCGGTGAACTCCATGACCAGTGCCCAATCGGATTCGATTGGAGGGCGCGCGGGAGGTTCGGAGTCCGGCAAGGAGTCCGGCACCTCGGAGTCACGAGCTTCATGAGGGACAAGGTTAGTGTTTGGCTCTATCGCCGTAGAGGTTGCAGCCCCCGAGGCGGTGTCTAGCCATCCGTCCTCGATCTGCGCAGCCGGCTCCGAATTGAAGATCAGAGCGGACTCGAGTGCGGCCTCTAGGATACTGTCCGGCTGTAGAGCTAAATCATGCTCGTCGCGACAGTGCGGCACGCTCGGCTGTGGCTCGAATCCATCGAGGATCAAGTCCCCACGGATGTCAGCCGTGAAGTTCAAACTTCCAAATCTGACCTGACGGCCAGGGGCGTAGCTTTCGATCTGCTCCAGATGGCCAAGCGAATTGGCCCGCAGTGCAAAGCTGCCGAATACGAAGATCTGTCCGGGGAGGAAGGTCTCACCCTGGACTGCGTCGTTGATGATAATCGAAGAAGACATCGAGCCTATCGGTGACGACACAGAGGAACTCTCAATGAAAGAACCAATGTCGGTGTCAAAACCGGCGGATCTCGGGTAGGGGGTCCCGAACTGTGCGTCTAGGCGGATGGTAACAGGAGACGAGGGGCACGATGTTTTACCCAGGTTCGGGCCCTCTTGATGGAGGTAAAACCCTATGTCCTTCTTGATTAATATTGATGATGTGTGTTGCAAGAGTAGATCTACCACGAGATCAAGGAGGCTAAACCCTAGAAGCTAGCCTATGGTATGATTGTTGTTCGTCCTACGGACTAAAGCCATCCGGTTTATATAGACACCGGAGAGGGCTAGGTTTACACAGAGTCGGTTACAATGGTAGGAGATCTACATATCCATATCGCCAAGCTTGCCTTCCACGCCAAGGAAAGTCCCATCCGGACACGGGACGAAGTCTTCAATCTTGTATCTTCATAGTCTTGGAGTCCGGCCGATGATGATAGTTTGGCTATCCGGACACCCCCTAATCCAGGACTCCCTCAAGAGTCTTTTACACACAAGTGAAAAAAATGGCTCGTCATTCACATGGCTGAGAATTATGAAAGGACTTGAGACTTTCAAACGGGGGTACATCTGGAGGATTGGCATGGGCGAGAATGTGAACATATGGAGAGACCTTTGGATTCCAGCAAGTCCAGACAGGAAAATTATAACTCCTAGTGGGCATACGGTGCTGTCATTAGTTAGTGATCTCATTGATCCAAACTCAGGCTCGTGGGATAAAGAGCTTATCTGTAACATCTTTAATCCAGTTTATGCAGATTCCTTTGAATAATCACGGTTTTGAGGATTTCATAGCATGGCATCCGAATAGACACTACTAGGGAAAACCTTATACACAGAACTTTAGCAGTGCGCGTGTAAAAAAAGCACGCTGGTGCTAAGTAGCAGTAGCGCGCTGGTGTAAACGGCGCTACAGATACAGTTGTAGCTGTAGCGCGCCTGATGTTAGTGATCTACTTCGAACCGCGCTACCGCTACGTGCTTTATAGCAGCGCATTTATGCTAAAAGGCGCTACTGCTAAAGGAAACAAAATTAAATGGATAGCAAATAGAAAAGTAAATGAAAATGAAAGAAATAGAAAAAGGTGAAAGGAGAAAAAATATAATGTAAAGAAAAATAAATGGAAAAGGTAAAAAAGAGAAAGGAATGGCAATAGCGCGTGATGTCTACTACACAACCTTCTTGTTGTAGACGTTGTTGGGCCTGCAAGTGCACATGTTTGTACTATAGTAGCAAATTTCCCTCAAGTGGATGACCTAAGGTTTATCAATCCGTGGGAGGCGTAGGATGAAGATGGTCTTTCTCAAACAACCCTGCAACCAAATAGCAAAGAGTCTCTTGTGTCCCCAACACACCCAATACAATGGTAAATTGTATAGGTGCACTAGTTCGGTGAAGAGATGGTGATACAAGTGCAATATGGATGGTAGATAAAGGTATTTGTAATCTGAAATTGCAAACACAGCAAGGTAACTAATGATAAAAGTGAGAGTAAACTGTATTGCAATGGTAGGAAACAAGGCCTAAGGTTCATACTTTCACTACTGCAAGTTCTCTCAACAATAATAACATAGATAGATCATATAACAATCCATCAACATGCAACGAAGAGTCACTCCAAAGCCACTAATAGCGGAGGACAAACAAAGAGATTATGGTAGGGTACGAAACCACCTCAAAGTTATCCTTTTTGATCTATCTATTCAAGAGTCCATAGTAAAATAACATGAAGCTATTCTTTCCGTTCGATCTATCATAGAGTTCATACTAGAATAACACCTTAAGACACAAATCAACCAAAACCCTAATGCCACCTAGATACTCCATTGTCACCTCAAGTATCCGTGGGCATGATTATACGATATGCATCACACAATCTCAGATTCATCTATTCAACCAACACAAAGTACTTCAAAGAGTGCCCCAAAGTTTCTACCGGAGAGTCAAGACGAAAACGTGTGCCAACCCCTATGCATAGGTTCATGGGCGGAACCCGCAAGTTGATCACCAAAACATACATCAAGTGGATCAATAGAATATCCCCATTGTCACCACAGGTATCCCATGCAAGACATACATCATGTGTTCTCAAATCATTAAAGACTCAATTTGATAAGATAACTTCAGAGGGAAAACTCAATCCATGACAAGAGAGTAGAGGGGTAGAAACAACACAAGATCCAACTATAATAGAAAAGCTCGCGATACATCAATATCGTGCCATAGAGGGAACACGAGAGAGAGAACACGAGAGAGAGAGAGATCAAACACATAGCTACTGGTACATACCCTCAGCCTCGAGGGTGAACTACTCTCTCCTCGTCATGGATAGCGACGGGATGATGAAGATGGCCACCGATGAGGGATTCCCCCTCTGGCAGGGTGCCTGAACGGGCTCCCAAGAGTTTTTTGGTGGCTACAGAGGCTTGCGGCGGTGGAAATCCCAATCTATCTTCTTCTTCGATGGTTTTAGGGTATATGGGAATATATAGGCGAAAGAAGTCGGTCGCGGGAGCCTCGAGGGGCCCACGAGGGTGGAGGGCACGCCCAGGGGCATGGGCGCCCCCCTATCTCGTGGCTTCCTTGACGCTTCCCTGGCGTGCACTCCAAGTCTCCCGGATCATATCCTTCCCAAAAATCACGCTGTCGAAGGTTTCATTCCGTTTGGACTCCATTTGATATTCCTTTTCTTTGAAATACTGAAACGGGCAATAAAACAACAATATGGGGTGGGCCTCCGGTTAATAGGTTAGTCCCAAAAGTAATATAGAAGTGTATAATAAAGCCCGTAATCATTCAAAACAGATAATAAAATAGCATGAATGCTTCATAAATTATAGATACGTTGGAGACGTATTAGCATCCCAAAGCTTAATTCCTACTCGTCCTCGAGTAGGTAAATTATAAAAGAAAGAATATATGAAGTGTGAATGCTAGCAGGTGCACAAGTTTGATCAATGATAATTCGAATCACTTTTTCTAGCATGTTAATATGTCATAACAATAGTTCATCTAATAAAACTTCTCACGAACAAGTAACAAACAATTCACATGTTAAAGCATAGACCATAAACTTTCTTGTAAACTAGCAAACTTCATTGTTAGTCATCAAACAATTGCAATTCATCTTATTTTCAGGAATGGTTTATGTCAGAGCTTTGATTTAGCAAACTCAACATACTCAACTATCATATAGTCTTCTACAATTGCTAACACTCACGTGATATTAATGGGTCCAAAGTTTTAATCGAACACAGAGAATGATAGGGGTTTATAGTGTTGCCTCAAAACGTATTCACCTTTAGGTGATGTCAACAATAATAGTTCATGCTAACTTACATCCAATTGGATATATATATCAGGATCACCCCAACACAAAGTGCTTGCCAAAGGATAAAAAAAGGGAAAGGTGAAGATCACCTTGACTTCTGCATAAAGTAAAAGACATAAAGTAAAAGATAGGCCCTTCACAGAGGGAAGCAGAGATTTGCAGAGGTGCCAGAGCTCGATTTTAAAATAGACATAAATAATTTTGAGAGGTATGATCTCATTCTCAACATAACAACCAAGAGTTCCCAATATCTTCCATACTACATACATTATAGGCGGTTCCCAAACAGAATGATAAAAGTTTTTACTCCCCCTCCACCAACAATCATCAATCCATGGCTTGGGCGAAACAACGGGTGCCTCCCAGTAACATCAATCCTGGGGGAGTTTTGTTTGTAATTATTTTTTATTTGATTTTGATCTTTTTGATCATGGGACTGGGCATCCTAGCTACCAGCCATTTTTCTCATGAATGATGAGTGGAGTCCACTCATCTTGAGAATAACCCACCTAGCATGGAAGATACTGACAACCCCTAGTTGCTACATGAGCAATTCTGGCATACAAAACAGATTATTATTTGGAGGTTTAGAGTTTGGCACATGCAAATTTACTTGGAACGGCAGGTAAATACCGCATATAGGTAGGTATGGTGGACACTCATGGCAAAAACTAGGTTTAAGGATATTGGAAGCACAAGTAGTATCTCTACTTGGTGCAAGGAATTTTGGCTAGCATGAGGGGGAAAGGCAAGCTCAACATGTTTGAATGATCCATGATAATATACTTTAACTGGGATGTGAGAAAACATAACCCATTACGTTGTCTTGTCCAACATCAACTCTTTAGCATGTCATACTTAATGAGTGCTCACAATTATAAAAGATGTCTAAGATAGTATATTTATATGTGAAATCTCTCTTCCTTCAATATTCTTTCATGAATTGTTCAAATGACCAATACAATGCTTGCTAACCTCCAATAAATTTACATCCTCTACTTCTTATATGTGGAGTCATTACTCCCCATGGGATAAGCAAATGAAACATATATTATTTCAGATTTATGACATTCAACTCATTCAACCATTTACTTATAGGATATAAGTGAAGCACACGAGTAAATGACAAACTACTCCAAAAAGATATAAGTGAAGATCAATGAGTAGCTAAATAATTGTGTAGCTATATGAAGACTCTCTCCCATTTAAGAATTTCAGATCTTGGTATTTTATTCAAACATCAAGAAAAACAAAATAAAATGACATTGCAAGGATAGCACAACTGATGTGAAGAAGCAAAAACTTAGGTTCAACCGATACTAACCGATAATTGTTGAAGAAGAAAGGTGGGATGCCTATCGGGGCATCCCCAAGCTTAGATGCTTGAGACTTCTTGAAATATTATCTTTGGGTGCCTTGGGCATCCCCAAGCTTGAACTTTTGTGTCTCCTTAATTCCTTTTATATGTTGGTTTCCTAAATCTCGAAAGCTTCATCCACACCAAACTCAACAAGAACTCATGAGATAAGTTAGTATAAAACAATGCAAAACCTTATCATTTTCTACTGTAGCAAATTACTAACATTATTATTCCACATTGAATACTAAATGTCTCTTCATATTCAATACTCCTATCCTCGAATAGAATAATTAAACAAGCAAACATATGCAAACAATGCAAACATAACAGCAATCTGCCAAAAGAGTATAGTCTGTAAAGAATGAAAGATTCATCATACTTACCTAACTCCAAAAATTAAGATAAAAATACTGAGCTGTGGTAGATTTATCAGATCTCATTATACAAAAAGATTCAACATTATATCACTCTCTGAAGTTTCAAGGGAATTTTGGAACAGCGGTAAACTTTCTGTTTTGAAACAGCAACATGTATACTTGCAAAATAAGCATGGTAAAGGCTATCCTTGACATTTTTATTGAAAATCAAGATGCAAGACATTATTATAAATAACAGCAAGCAAATACTAACAAAATAAATTGACGCTCCAAGCAAAACACATATCATGTGGCAAATAAAAATATGGCTCCAAGTAAAGTTACCCATGAACGAAGACGAAAGAGGGGATGCCATCTGGGGTATCCCCAAGCTTAGGCTCTTGGTTGTCCTTGAATATTACCTTGGAGTGCCTTGGGAATCCCCAAGCTTAGGGTCTTTCCACTCTTATTCCATAGTTCATCGAATCTTTACCCAAAACTTGAAAACTTCACAACACAAAACTCAAAACAAAACTCGTAAGCTCCGTTAGTATAAGAAAATAAATCACCACTTAGGTACTGTAATGAACTAATTCTTTATTTATATTGGTGTTAAACCTACTGTATTCCAACTTATCTACGGTTCATACCCTCCGATACTACTCATAGATTCATCAAAATAAGCAAACAACACAATGAAAACAGAATCTGTCAAAAACAGAACAGTCTGTAGTAATCTGTATCAAACGTGTACTTCTGGAAACCCAAAAATTATGAAATAAACTGGTGGACCTGAGGAATTTGTCTATTAATCATCTTCAAAAAGAATAAACCTAAAAGCACGTTCCTGTAAAAAATGAAAGCTAATCTCGTGAGCGCTAAAGTTTCTGTTTTTTTACAGCATGATCATAAAGACTTCACCCAAGTCTTGCCAAAGGCTCTACTTGGCACAAACACTAATTAAAACATAAAACCACATCTAACCAGAGGCTAGATGAAATATTTATTACTAAACAGGAACAAAAAACAAGGAACAAAAGTAAAATTGGGTTGCCTCCCAACAAGCGCTATCGTTTAACGCCCCTAGCTAGGCATGATGATGACAATGATGCTGACATAAAAGATAAGAATTGAAACATAACAAGAGCATCATGAAGCATATGACTAGCACATTTAAGCCTAACCCACTTCCTATGCATAGGGATTTTTTGAGCAAACAGTTTATGGGAACAATAATCAACTAGCATAGGAAGGTAAAACAAGCATAACTTCAAAATTTTAAGCACATAGAGAGGAAACTAGTTATTATTACAATTCCTACAAGCATATGTTCCTCTCATAATAATTTTCAGTAGCATCATGAATGAATTCAACAATATAACCAGAACCTAAAGCATTCTTTTCATGATCTACAAGCATAGAAAATTTACTACTCTCCACATAAGAAAAATCTTCTCATGAATAATAGTGGGAGCAAACTCAACAAAATAAATATCATGTGAGGCATAATCCAATTGAAAAATAAAATCATGATGACAAGTTTCATGGTTATAATTATTCTTTATAGCATACAAGTCATCACAATAATCATCATAGATAGCAACTTTATTCTCATAATCAATTGGAACCTCTTCCGAAATAGTGGAATCATCACTAAATAAAGTAGACACTCTTGCAAATCCACTTTCATATTCATCACAATAAGATTCAATATCCTCCAGAATTGTGGGATCAATACTACCTAAAGTTGACACTCTTCCAAACCCACTTTCATCAGTATAATCATCATAAATAGGAGGCATGCTTTCATCATAATAAATATTCTCATCAAAACTTGGGGGACAAAAAATATCATATTCATCAAACATAGCATCCACAAGCTTGTGGATTTGCATATCGTTAGAATAATGGGTATTAAAAGAATTCATACTAATAACATTGCAATCATGCTCATCATTCAAAGATTTAGTGACAAACATTTTATAGATTTCTTCTTCTAGCACTCGAGCACAATTTTCCTTTCCATCATACTCACGAAAGATATTAAAAAGATGAAGCGTATGAGACAAACTTAATTCCATTTTTTTATAGTTTTCTTTTATAAAATAAACTAGTGATAAAACAAGAAACAAAAATATTTGATTGGAAGATCTAAAGATATACCTTCAAGCACTCACCTCCCCAGCAACGGCGCCAGAAAAGAGCTTGATGTCTACTACACAACCTTCTTCTTGTAGACATTTTTGGGCCTGCAAGTGCACAGGTTTGTAGGACAGTAGAAAATTTCCCTCAAGTGGATGACCTTAGGTTTATCAATCCGTGGGAGGCATAGGATGAAGATGGTCTCTCTCAAACAACCCTGCAACCAAATAGCAAAGAGTCTCTTGTGTCCCCAACACACCCAATACAATGGTAAATTGTATAGGTGCACTAGTTCGGCGAAGATATGGTGATACAAGTGCAATATGGATGGTAGATAAAGGTATTTGTAATCTGAAATTATAAAAACAGCAAGATAACTAATGATAAAAGTGAGTGTAAATAGTATTGCAATGGTAGGAAACAAGGCCTAAGGTTCATACTTTCACTAGTGCAAGTTCTCTCAACAATAATAACATAGATAGATCATATAACAATTCCTCAACATGCAACAAAGAGTCACTCCAAAGACACTAATATCAATGAACAAACGAAGAGATTATGGTAGGGTACGAATCCACCTCAAAGTTATCCTTTTTGATCTATCTATTCAAGAGTCCGTAGTAAAATAACATGAAGCTATTCTTTCCATTCGATCTATCATAGAGTTCATACTAGAATAACACCTTAAGACACAAATCAACCAAAACCCTAATGTCACCTAGATACTCCATTGTCACCTCAAGTATCCGTGGGCATGATTATACGATATGCATCACACAATCTCAGATGCATCTATGGAACCAACACAAAGTACTTCAAAGAGTGGCCCGAAGTTTCTATCGGAGAGTCAAAACGAAAACGTGTGCCAACCCCTATGCATAGGCTCATGGGAGGAACCCGCAAGTTGATCGCCAAAACATACATCAAGTGGATCAATAGAATACCCATTGTCACCAAAGGTATCCCACGCAAGACATACATCAAGTGTTCTCAAATCATTAAAGACTCAATTCGATAAGATAACTTCAAAGGGAAAACTCAAATCATACTTGCAAATAGACACGTCGGTAGTGTTGGTGAGTGCCCTATCGGCCGACAAGGAGCGGAAGACGTCCGCCATCTATGCTTTGAATGTTATAAATGCAAAGGAGCGGAAGACGTCCGCCATCTATGCTTTGAAGGTTTCCATAGCCACCCAGGTAGACCGATCCGGGTCGGTCATTCTTGAACACTTGCTCTTGTTGACACCCGAAAAAATGAAGATTATGCCGAGCCGGGAAATCGATCAAGTGGTTGCAGTAAGATGCTGATATCTCGGGTGGATGAGGTAGTGTATACCTCATAATGAAGGAGCACCACCGTCTTACAGATGGCCGATGTCTATATTGGCCATCACGAGCAACTTTCAAAATGCAATGATCAAGAGGACTCCAAAGGAGGCGCACAGATGGACGAAACCTGATCCAAATTTTATCAAACTTAATGTTGATGCAGCCTTCTTTGAAGTTGAGGGTGTTGGAGCATCAGCGGCAATTATACGTGATGAGAGAGGTAACTTTATTGCGGCACAATGCATTTATATACCATATGCTGGAGATGTGGATACAGTTGAAGCAATGGCAATGCGGAATGGAATGGAATTTGTCAATTCTCTCAGATTTCCTAGGGTCAAGGCGGAATCAGACTCTCTTCAAGTCATAAACTTTTGTACTGGCCAAACACAATGGTGGGATGGAGCAGCAACGATGTTCGTGGAGTTTATCGATTTTTTTTCTTTGATTGGGAACATCTCTTTTAAACATTGTTTTAGATCGGCCAATATGGCCGCGCATGAGCTAGCTAGATATTGTTTTTGTAATAAGAACTCACTTATTTGGACCGACGAACCCCCGGATTGTCTGGTCAATAAGCTGGTGGCTGATGTAACTTTAGTTTGATCCTAATAAAGCTAGCCATGAAGGACTTCCCTCAAAAAAATTCTGTGGAGGTGGAGCTTCCCAGCTGATGATCCATAAGTAAACAAAGTAAAGTATGTATCGCTTAAGAAAACGCGGGGCGTAATCCAAAAAGGAAGTAGCGTGCTCAAGTGTCAAAAATAAGAACCAAGGAATAGAGCAAGGCTAGTTGCAGAGCAGACAGGCATACATACACTGGTACAACATTTCAAGGATTCCCCTAGCCAGCAAACCAAGTTACATCAGCATCAACTAAATGCAACGGGTTAAATTACCACGGGACAATGAAAATGAAAACCCGAGCAATAATTATGTAATCACAAACCCAATGTTTTTATTTAACAGCGACAACTGAAATGGGTTCACAGCAAGCACACTCACAAATATCTGTACATATATAGCTGAAACAAATCATGTGTTGATCAGTTTCTGAAATAAACATCAGGGAGCGACAAGCTCCTTAATTCGAAAAACAGACCACGTGACAAGCAAACAAGTTAAGAGCACACGTAGTCGTACAGGAAGCGCCGTCGTATTTAAGAGCACACGGCCACAGCAGTTGCAGTAGCACGTCTCAAAGCAGAGGAGACACAGATGATATTTTGGTTGTACTGCAGCATGATGATAAAATTCCAAAATGGGGGAAAAAGCCAATGAAAAATCCCGGAAGAAAACAACGAATGGAAACCAAGGCGAATAAAAAGTACCAACATAATTATATATAGTCCCAACATGAAAGTAACATCACAGCGGGTCTACTACCCTCGTACACGAAACTATGCATCTTGACAAGTGCGATTACAGCCATACATCATGCTCATGACTACAGCGATACACGAACGGTCTACTGCTCGGTCGGGGCTGTTGCAGGCTCGTCTCCTGAGCCGGACCCTAATCCTGAACTGATAGGAGAGAACTCCGGGTCAAGAGAGACGCGACGACGCTGCCTTGCTGGCTCTCCCTCAAGGGTAGGCGGGGGATGGGATCTAAGCATAGGAGCAGCAGGGGTAGCCACAAGGGAATACCATGCAGCAGGAGTGCTACGAGGGTTCACCTTCAGAGGGTGAACGGTACCCTGCGAGGTCGTCGGTGGAACGGAGGTGGTAGAAACCGGGGCAGAGATATAGATGACACCGGGAAGAGTGATCCTCATACGAGCGGCTGCGAGAGCGGTGCGAGCATGTGAAATCTCCCGAGCTAACTCGTAGTTCAGGAGGTAACTAGCTGTGATGCAGCAAGAAAGGTGGCTAGTGGGACGGTCACACGCCGGATTAATCAAAGGAAAACGGATATGCCCATTCTCGTGCAGAGATTGGTAGTAGAAGAGACCAGGGTGGATATATATGCGGACCTTGTTGTAGCGCAAGTCTACAAGAGCCTCAAGAGCAGCAAAATGAACCGCCTGAGATGGCGTAGAAGCAAGACCCTGATACGTCTCCAATGTATCTATAATTTTTGATTGTTCCATGCTATTATATTAAACCTTCGGGAGCGATATTTTTGGAACAAACGTGACCCAGAGGACATGGAGTGGAAGTCAGGAAACAAGCGATGCGGCCACAAGGGTGCCTGGCGCGCCCCCTACAGGTGGCCGCGCCCCCCACCCTCGTGGGCCTCTCGAGTGTCCACCGACCTACTTCTTCCTCCTATATATACCCATGTACCCCGAACACATCAGAAGCGACCACGAAAACCTAATTCCACCGTCGCAGCCTTCTGTATCCGCGAGATCCCATCTTGGAGCCATCGCCGGCGCTCCACCGGAGGGGGAATCCACCACGAAGGGCCTCTACATCATCTCAAGGCCTATCCGATGAGTTGTGAGTAGTTTACCACAGACCTTCAGGTCCATAGTTATTAGCTATATGACTTCTTCTCTCTCTTTGATTCTCAATACAAAGTTCTCCTTCCTCTTCTTGGAGATCTATTCGATGTAACTCTTTTTTGCAGTGTGTTTGTCGAGATCGGATGAATTGTGGGTTTATGATCAAGTTTATCTATCAGAAATATTTGAATCTCCTATGAATTCTTTTATGTGTGATTAAGTTATCTTTGCAATTCTCTTCGAATTATCAGTTTGGTTTGGCCTACTAGATTGATCTTTCTTGCAATTGGAGAAGTGCTTAGCTTTGGGTTCAATATTGCGGTGTCCTTTCCCAGTGACAGCAGGGGCAGCAAGGCACGTATTGTATTGTTGCCATCGAGGATAACAAGATGGGGTTTATATCATATTGCATGAGTTTATCCCTCTACATCATGTCATCTTTCTTAATGCGTTACTCTGTTCTTCATGAACTTAATACTCTAGATGCATGCTAGATAGCTGTCGATGTGTGGAGTAATAGTAGTAGATGCAGGCAGGAGTCGGTCTACTTGTCACGGACGTGATGCCTATATACATGATCATGCCTAGATAATCTCATAACTATGCGCTTTTCTATCAATTGCTCGACAGTAATTTGTTCACCCATTGTAATAATTATGCTATCTTGAGAGAAGCCACTAGTGAAACATATGGCCCCCGGGTCTATCTCTTATCATATAAACTTTCAATCTACTTTTATTTGCATCTTTACTTTTCCAATCTATATCACCCACTGTAATAATTATCTCTATCAGTTCTCACTTTCGCAAGTGGCCGTGAAGGGATTGACAACCCCTTTATTGTGTTGGTTGCGAGTTCTTGTTTGTTTGTGTAGGTGCGTAGGACTTGTGAGGAGCCTCCTACTGGATTGATACCTTGGTTCTCAAAAACTGAGGGAAATACTTACGCTACTATTGCTGCATCACCCTTTCCTCTTCAAGGAAAACCAACACAAGCTCAAGACATAGTAAGAAGGATTTCTGGCGCTGTTGCTGGGACGTCTTCACTCAAGTCAAGATATACCAAGTACCCATCACACACTCATCTTCCTCGCACTTACATTATTTGCCATTTGCCTCTCGTTTTCCACTCCCCCACTTCACCTTTGCCGTTTTATTCACCCTCTCTTTCCCAATCACCTCTCTCTTTCGTTTGTCTTCTTGTGTGCCTATTTGCCCTTATGGCTGTGCGTAAAAACACCGACCTTCATCTTGGAAGGTTGGAAGAGATTGAATCAAACATCATAAGTTTTATGACCTTGCAATTTCAGAATAATAATTTTTTCAGAAAGGAGCTTAAGGAACAAAAAAGTTTTATGGGGTATATGAACAAAGAGCTTGATGATATGTCTAAAGAATTTTATGGTTTGAACTCTCAAATCACTCCTCTCGAAAAATCTATAGCCCAAAATATTTCTGATAAGCAAGCTACCTTAGTCAATAAGATGGCTGCCAAACCAGAAAAGTTGGAAGAAAATAAAGACGAGGATCTAAAAGTTATTGATGTGTCCCCTATTAAATCTTTGTTTTGCAATATGAATCTTAATAATGATGGGACTGGATATGAGTCAACTTTAGTTAAAAGGCGTCCCAATGATTCGGAGTTTTTATATCTTGCTGCTAAATTTGGTAAAAGTGGGATTGGAGAGGTCAAGACTATAAATAGCATAGAACCCACTATCTTGGATTTCAAGGAATTTAATTATGATAATTGTTCTTTAGAAGATTTTATTTCCTTGTTGCAATCCGTGTTGAATTCTCCTCATGCTTATAGTCAAAATAATGTCTTACCACACATATTGTCGATGCCTTGATGCAATCTTACGATGAAAAACTTAATTTGGAAGTTTCTATACCTAGAAAACTTAATGATGAGTGGGAACCTACTATAAAGATTAAAATTAAAGATCATGAGTGTTATGCTTTGTGTGATTTGGGTGCTAGTGTTTCCACAATTCCAAAAACTTTATGTGATATTCTAGGTTTCCATGATCTTGATGATTGCTCTTTAAATTTCCACCTTGCTGATTCCACAATTAAAAAGCCTATGGGAAGGATCAATGATGTTCTTGTTGTTGCAAATAGGAACTATGTGCCCGTAGATTTCATCATTCTTGACATAGATTGCAATCTTTCATGTCCTATTATTCTTGGTAGACCTTTCCTTAGAACGATTTGTGCAATTATTGATATGAAGGAAGGGAATATTAGATTCCAATTTCCATTAAGGAAAGGTATGGAGCACTTTCCAAGAAAGAAAGTCAAATTACCTTATGAATCTATCATGCGAGCTACTTATGAATCAAGTGCCAAAGGTGGCACTATTTAGATCCATCCTCGCTTTTATGCCTAGCTTGGGGCGTTAATCAATAGCGCTAGTTGGGAGGCAACCCAATTTTATTTTATTTTTGTTGTTTTGCTTCTGTTTATTAATAAATTTTGAATATACTTTCTTTTTAGATGTGTTTTCTTGTTTTAATTAGTGTTTGTGCCAAGTACAACCTTTAGGATAACCTATGGAAAGAGTTAATTTGATTCTGCTGAAAAACAGAAACTTTGCGTGCACGAGAATAAATTCAATAAATCACAGAAACGTGATTTTGCATTGATTCGTTTTGCGGTAGATCAGTACACAAATTTCCTACGACGTCCTATTTTGGTTGGAGTTTTAAGGTTCCAGAAGTATTCGTAAGTTACAGATTGCTACAGACTGTTCTCTTTTTGACAGATTCTATTTTTCGTGTGTTGTTTGCTTATTTTGATGCATCTATGGCTAGTATGTAGGGGTATGAACCATAAGCAAGTTGCAATATAGTAGGTTTAACACCAATATAAATAAAGAATGAGTTCATTACTGTACCTTATGTGGTGGTTTTTCTTTCTTGCACTAACGGACTTATGAGATTTCCTGTTGAGTTTTGTGTTGTGAAGTTTTCATGTTTTGGGTAAAGATTTGATGGACTATGGAATAAAGGGTGGCAAAATTCTAAGCTTGGGGATGCCCATGGCACCAAAAGATATTCAAGGATAACCAAAAGCCTAAGCTTGGGGATGCCCCGGAAGGCATCCCCTCTTTCGTCTTCGTCTAACAGTAACTTTACTTGGAGCTATATTTTTATTCGCCACATGATATGTGTTTTGCTTGGAGCGTCATGTATGATATTAGTATTTGATTTTTAGTTTACCACAATCATCCTTTATGTACACACCTATTGGAGAGAAATACTTCATTTGAAATTTATGAGAATACTCTATTTGCTTCACTTATATCTTTTGAGCTAGATAATTTTTGCTCTAGTTCTCCACTTATATCTTTTAGAGCACGGTGGTGGCTAAATTTTGTAGAAATTGTTGATCTCTCATGCTTCACTTATATTATTTTGAGAGTCTCTTAGAACAGCATGGTATTTGCTATGGTTATAAAATCGGTCCTAGAATGATGGGCATCCAAGTTGGGTATAATAAAAACTATCATAGAAAGTGGATTGGATGCTATGATAAATTTGATACTTGATAATTGTTTTGAGATATAGAGGTGGTGATATTAGAGTCATCCTAGTTGGGTAATTGTGAATTTAAAGAATACTTGTGTTGAAGTTAGTGATTCCCGTAGCATGCACGTATGGTGAACCGCTTTGTGATGAAGTTGGAGCACAATTTTTTTTATTGATTGTCTTCCTTATGAGTGGCGGTCGGGGACGAGAGATGGTCTTTTCCAACCAATCTATCCCCCTAGGAGCATGCATGTAGTTAGCTAGATGGCTTCTTCTCTCTCTTTGGATCTCAATACAAAGTTCTCCTCGATCTTCTTGGAGATCTATTCCATGTAATTATTTTTGTGGTGTGTTTGTCGATATCCGATGAATTGTGGGTTTATGATCAAGATTATCTATGAACAATATTTGAATCTCCTCTGAATTCTTTTATGTATGATGTTATCTTTGCAAGTCTCTTCGAATTATCAGTTTGGTTTTGGCCTACTAGATTGATCTTTCTTGCAATGGGAGAAGTGCTTAACTTTGGGTTCAATCTTGCGGTGTCCTTTCCAAGTGATGGCAGGGGCAACAAGGCACATATTGTATTGTTGGCATCGAGGATAAAAAGATGGGGTTTATATCATATTGCTTGAGTTTATCCCTCTACATCATGTCCTCTTTCCTAATGTGTTACTCTGTTCTTCTGAACTTAATACTCTAGATGCATGCTGGATAGCGGTCGATGTGTGGAGTAATAGTAGTAGATGCAGAATCCTTTCGATCTACTTTTCGCAGACGTGATGCCTATATACATGATCAAGGCTAGATATTATCATAACTATGCAATTTTCTATCAATTGCTCGACTGTAATTTGTTCACCCACCGTAGTACTTATGCTATCTTGAGAGAAGCCACTAGTGAAACCTATGGCCCCTAGGTCTATTTTCCATCATATAAGTTTCTGATCTATTTTATTTTGCAATCTTTACTTTCCAATCTATATCATAAAAATACCAAAAATATTTATCTTATTATCTCTATCAGATCTAACTTTTGCAAGCGCCCGGGAAGGGATTGACAACCCCTTTATCCGGTTGGTTGCAAGGTTCTTACTTGTTTGTGCAAGTACGAGGGATTTGCGTGTAGCCTCCTACTGGATTGATACCTTGGTTCTCAAAAACTGAGGGAAATACTTACGCTACTTTGCTGCATCACCCTTTCCTCTTCAAGGGAAAACTAATGCATGCTCAAGAGGTGGCACATAACAGTCAGTTTTCGGCTTTCTCTACTGAGGTGTTTAACCAGGTGAACCGGAAACACAATCGCAGTAGTTCTCCCACCCTAGACGATAGAGCAGAACGTAAGGTAGTAAGCACTGGAGCTGGGCAACCCAAAAATTGACCAAACACATGATTCGGAGCTGATGCATATAATGCCGAACTCGTGACGCCGAAGTATGTTGTAGAGCTTTTCGGACTTGTTGGCAATTTAATATGTTACCGTATCGAGCTCATGGCGATTAGTGCCGTGGTGTGTATGTGAAACCACCGCGGAGTTAAAATACAGTTCTATGAGGAAAATTAAGTACGAAAGATGGATTAAGTTCACTGGAATCTGATTGATATGTTGAACGGAATCTTATAGATTATAACACCCCTACCCAAGTCATTTTACATGCCAGGGGTCGAAGGCTGAGGGAAAAGGCTATATCCAGGTTTTAAATAGAGTGTTTGGTCTAAGAAATCTTTTAGACCTCCTATCGCACGTCTGCGCAGCCTTTGCCTTAGCGAAGAGGATTCCTTAAAAGGAGCAATCTCTGGTTGCCTGGACGAAATTGGGCTTCGAAAGAGCCCTTACAGGTCCATAGAATGAACGAGTTTTGATTCATCCGTGATAAAAGATAAAAAATAGTTAAAAGAAAAGGATAAAAGTAGGAGGACGAACCGTGCTGTAGGCCCGTCCGCATTGTGCCTCCGCCAATTACCAAGGTATTTTAAGTCTATAGTGATGCACGCGTGATGTGAACTTCGTGGGTATATGCGGCGAACGACGGAGGCGGAACTGTTAATCCAGCTCTAAAATTGACCGGTCTTGTGTAGTAGAGGCCGATGGATTAATGGCCGATGAGATATGCAGTTTAACGAGTCCGCTTTGTACTTCGGCTGTGATGCTGATACGTCTCCAACCTATCTATAATGTTTGATTGTTCCATGCTATTATATTACCTGTTTTGGATGTTTATGGGCTTTACTAAACACTTTTATATCATTGTTGGGACTAACATATTAACCGGAGGCCCAACCCAAATTGTTGTTTTTTTGCCTATTTCAGTGTTTCACAGAAAAGGAATATCAAACAGAGTCCAAACGGAATGAAACCTTCGGGAGTGATCTTTTTGGAACAAACGCAATCCAGGAGACTCGGAGTGGACGTCAAGCAGCAGACAAGGAAGCTACGAGGCAGGAGGGTGCGCCCTAGGGGGGTGGGCGCTTCCCCACCCTCATGGGCCCCTCGTGGCTCCCCTCACCGACTTCCTTCGCCTATATATATCTACGTACCCCAAAAACATCCAGGAGCACCACGAAACCCTATCTCCACCGCCGTAACATTCTATTCTCGGGAGATCCCATATTGGAGACTTTTTCGGCGCTCCGCCGGAGGGGGAATCGATCATGGAGGCGTTCTACATAAACGCCAAAGCCTCTCCGATTAGTTGTGAGTAGTTTACCACTGACCTTCAGGTACATAGTTATTAGCTATATGGCTTCCTCTCTCTCTTTGAATCTCAATACAAACTTCTCCTCGATCTTCTTGGAAATCTATTCGATATAACTCTTTTTGCGGTGTGTTTGTTGAGATCCGAGGAATTGTGGGTTTATGATTAAGTTTATCTATGAGAAGTATTTGAATCTCCTCTGAATTCTTTCATCTATGATTGGTTGTCTTTGCAAGTCTCTTTGGATTATTAGTTTGGTTTGGCCAACTAGATTGATCTGTCTTGCAATGGGAGAAGTGCTTAGATTTGGGTTCAATCTTGCGGTGTCCTTTCCCAGTGACAGCAGGGGCAGCAAGGCACGCATTGTATTTTTGCCATCGAGGATAAAAAGATGGGGTTTACATCATATTGCTTGAGTTCATCCTTGTACATCATGTCATCTTGCTTAATGTGTTACTCTGTTATTACGAACTTAATACTCTAGGTGCATGCTGGATAGCGGTCGATGTGTTTAGTAATAGTAGTAGATGCAGGCAGGAGTCGATCTACTTGTTACAGACATGATGCCTATATACATGATCATGCCTAGATATTCTCATAACTATGCACTTTTCTATCAATTGCTCGATTGTAATTTGTTCACCCATCGTAATACTTATGCGATCTCGAGAGAAGCCACTAGTGAAACCTACGACCCTCGGGTCTATTTTCCATCATATAAGTTTTCGATCTACTTTATTTTGCAATCTTTACTTTTCAATCTACAACATAAAAATACAAAAAATATTTATCTTATCTTAATATCTCTATCAGATCTCACTTTCACAAGTGGCCGTGAAGGGTTTGACAACCCCTTTATCGCATTGGTTGCGAGGTTCTTGTTTTTTGTCTAGGTACGAGGTACTTGGAGTGTAGTCTCCTACTGTGTTGATACCTTGGTTCTCAAAACTGAGGGAAATACTTACACTACTTTGCTGCATCACCCTTTCCTCTTCAAGGGAAAAACCAACGCATGCTCAAGAGGTAGAAAGAAGGGTTCACTAGTAGAAAAACACCAATTAGTCCCGGTTCGTAAGGGCCTTTAGTCCTGGTTCATGAACCGGGACTAATGGGTCGTTACAAATACCCCCACCCATTAGTCCCGGTTCAAACACGAACCGGGACAGATGTGCCTCCACGTGGCCTGGCCGCTGAGCCCTGTCAGGGAGGCCTTTGGTCCCGGTTGGTGGCACCAACCGGGACCAAAAGTCCATGTTTTTTTTAAAAAAGTGGCTGCTTTAGAGGTTTTGGAGGTTATTGTTAGGTTGTTATTAGCTAGCTAATAGAGAGAAGTGTCCTCTCTTATATGTTCGTCCTTGGTTTGTCAATGTTGCTGCTATGTTTATTTCACCCGCTGATATAACATGCTCATGCATGCTCGCATCATACATCATCATATATAATAACAAGTCCGACTAATCATGCATCATCATGCAACTTCTACTAGCTCGTTATTAATAATAAGTCATACGATCATCATCCTCATAGTGATCGAACCCAACCCTTGAGGTAAAATAGCACATGATCATCAGTATCAGGTAGGACCTAAACACCCTTAAGGTAAAATAGCATAAAACACTATAGACCCTGACTCTCCATTATGAAGAATGGCAATCATCCTGTCTCCAATTCATGCCCTTCGCTGCTTTTTGCTTCCAAGAAGCTCCTTACGACTGTCCATAAATTTTTTCCATTCTTTGATTGTTATGTATCCACTTCTTTGAGAAACCCGGTATGGACAATTGAGATTCGTAGGACGACCTGGTTGTATGTTCAAAACATGAAGGCTACCATGCGTATACATCAGATGAGGCACACAATCATTCGGGATTATCTGTTGAAAAACATAGTAATAACTTCGCAGTTAGCAATTATGTACTAGTTTTAGAAGTGTGCAAAAAGATGCACGGATGTTGTAATAGTAAAAAATAATCTTACCAGGGTATCTCCATGGTAGTTACCGTAGTTCAACACGTGCACTAGTGGCACGTATTGACCATAATGTTGAGGAGTTTGATTGTAGATATTGTAATTCTCAAGATCAGTACAAAATGCGACCAGATGATTTTTCTCCTGATAAGTTAATTCGGAGCCTTCGGTGTAGTAGGTTATGTCTACCATCTTCCGCACATTCTTTGAAGAATGAAAGTAAGATGTCAATGGAGATAAGTTGTCAACTATTTTGAAATAAACAATATAAATTACTTAATAATTATGTTAAGCTTACATGGGGGAAGAATTGGAGGTGTATCCATAAGGATCCAAATCGAAGGTCTCTCTTGCTCGATTGTAGGATCACCAAGATCCATGGTGACAAGCATACCCTCATCAAGACCATACATCTTGCAAAGTGCTTCCCAATTTTTGCAACCAAAATTGGTTACACCCTGAGCATTTTATAGCTTTACTTGAAAATCCACACCATGATGGGTACTTAGGATAATTTTTTTGGTTTCAAAACTTTCATGGTCTTCAAAACCCATCCTCTCCAAGACATAGCGTCTTGCAAAGCATGGGATAAGCTAGTCGAATTGGAAAAGATGAAAAATATTGTCATGATTAAAATAGTCGAATTGTCATGATTAAATTAAATAGTTGTTGTCATGAAAAAATCATCGGTTGCGTACCGTATGAACATCGAAGGTCTCCTCGAGCTTAATGCTGAAGCGACGATCTCCGTCCAGCTCAATGAACCTGTCGCAGATACCTCGGTCGTCGTGGCACCAGTCGCACTCCCCCGCGCGATTTTCATCGTCCGAGTATGACATTTCCGGCCTATGTTCATAATTCAAATATTAAACTAGATTATTAATCACGGGTTGACTATCGGTGATGTACGTAGCTCCTCCTTTCGTTCTCGAGTGCATAATTACACCAAATTGTCTAGCACACGAGAATGAAGGAGAACTTATCCAATATGAGCATTCAATAAGCAAAACCAAATCATAAAATAAGCAAAAACAAATCATAAAATAAAGTAGTATTCAAATTAGCATACATTCAATAATTATAAGCAAAAGTACATCATCACTTGGTGTCCATACATCGTCGAATATTATCACTAATATAGCATCACTAATACAACTAGAACCGTAGCGCCTGACGGGTATCGACGCGGGCGGTGGACACCCAAAGATATGGAACCATCACAGGATCATAGCTCCAGTGAGATCCCTGAAGAACCTGCCAGGTATTGTAGAACCTGCCCTCCAATGCAACCATGTAGCGACGGACGTGCTCGTCCTCCTCGCTGACACGATGGCGTACCACCTCCGCGGTGTCCGGAAGCCTCGGCACCGTCACTAGCTCACGCGACCGCCACCAAACAAGGACCGGGTCAACAACGGGATGCCTCCTCACCAACCTACGTCCCCCGGAAGGTAGCTCCTCCCAATATCAGCCCGGCGGATCCTAGTCCTGAACATGGCCCTGATCAAGCAATCCTCCACCGCTGAGTCGACGACAACGAGGATGAGGGATAGGCATCGCCGACGTCGATGCGGGAACTACTTCTATATATAGTTAAATAAAGTAGTTTTATTAATTAAATCAACTATCTAGTTTAACTACTAATTAAGCACTTACTATAAATAAATGAAGTACTACTTACTAAAAACAAACTACTTCTATATATAGTAAAATAAATTAGTTTATTAAATCAACTAGCTAGTTCAACTATATATATATATGAAGTAATTATTAAAAATATGAACTACATATTAATTACACAATCTAAATTACACAATGTGAACTACATATCTAAATTACACCACATCTAATCTAACAAAAA
>NC_041386.1:695465190-695466156 GCF_002162155.2 Triticum dicoccoides
CAGCAGGGCGGGGCGGCAACGTACGTACGGCGTTGGGGCGGCAGGGCGGGCGGCGACGGCAGCGGGGTGGGGTGGCGACGTACGGCGTCGGGGCGGCAGGGCAGGCGGCGACGACGTCGGGGCACGGCGGGGACGGCGAGATGGCGGCAGGGGACGGCGCGTGGCGTCGGGAGATATTGAGTTCGGTGCGGGGCAGCAGTGCCACAAACCGGGACCAATGCCACTCTTTTATCCAGGTTCGAGCCACCAACCGGGACCAAAGCCCGCTTTTCAGCAGCCCAAAGGGCGGGAAACGAAGACCTTTCGTCCCAGTTGGTGGCTTGAACCGGGACAAAAGAGGGGCATTGGTCCCGGTTGGTGCCACCAACCTGTACCAAAGATGGGCATTGGTACCGATTATTGCCACAAACCGGGACCAATGGACCTGTCTAATTTTTTATTTTCTGCAGCTGTTTTTTAGTTGATTCTTTCTGCAGCTGTTTTTTTAGTCCCACCTCGCCAAGCGAGAGGTACTCACAGCTGTTTATAAGCCCTGAGTGTAGAGACGATGAAGAAGAGGCTCAATGCTCACCTGCACGTTGGTTAGCTTCAAGCCTTGAGGAATAGGGTAGACTGCGCAAAGCTATGTGCAGTGCAGTTGACACTATTCCGAAAGGTTTGAAGCAAATTAACGAGCATTGCGCCTCTTTTTTATTTTTAATGACTTATTACAACTCGAAAAATAAAAAGAAAAAAATAAATATAGCAGAAAAATTAATATAGTTGTGATTAACTTTACTAAAAAATGAGCATCGATGCTTATTTTTAATGACTTATTACAATATAGAAATAAATAGAAGCAAAAATATTTGTGATTAACTATACTAAAAAATGAGCATAGATGCTTATTTTTAATGACTTATTACAACTCAGAAATAAAAAGAAAAAAATAAATATAGCAGAAAAGAAAAAAACTATATAAAAACT
>NC_041386.1:695466557-695470649 GCF_002162155.2 Triticum dicoccoides
CAGAAATAAATAGAAGCAAAAATAGTTGTGATTAACTTTACTAAAAAAATGAGCATAGATGCTTATTTTTAATGACTTATTACAATTCAGAAATAAGTAGAAGAAAAAATAGTTGTGATTAACTTTACTAAAAAATGAGCATAGATGCTTATTTTTAATGACTTATTACAATTCAGCAGAAAATAGAAAAAAATAAATATAGCAGAAAAGAAAAAAAACTATATAAAAAACTACACAGAAATGAGCATAGATGCGCTTATAGAGAAAATTTAACCTAAATTCATAATAAATTTATACTAACTTCAGAGAAATTCAGTATAAATTTAGGTTAAATTCCCTGTATAAGGGCATCTATTTTCATTTTGAGAGGAGCTCAACAAAGAAGAGAGGGAGGGGCTTATAAACCGGTCTGATTCCCCTTCGGTTGGCGAGGTGGGACTAAAATGTGACGCAACGAGGACCAACCCTTTAGTCCCGGTTGGTGGAATGAACCGGGACTAAAGGGCAGCCTTTGGTCCCGGTTCATGCCACCAACCGGGACCAATGGTGGTGGGCCAGGAGCGAGGACCATTCGTCCCGGTTCGTCCCTCCAACCGGGACCAAAAGGTCCAGACGAACTGGGACCAATGGCCCACGTGGCCTGGCCGGCCCCCGGGGCTCACGAACCGGGTCCAACGCCCCCATTGGTCTCGGTTCTGGTTTGAACCAGGACTAATGGGCTGGACCGGCCTGTACCATTGGCCCCTTTTCTACTAGTGGTTTCTGGCGCCGTTTCCGGGGAGATCTACGCATAAGTCAAGACATACGAAGTACCCATCACAAACTCTTCTCCCTCGCATTACATTGTTTGCCACTTGCCTCTCGTTTTCCTCTTCCCAATTTTACCCTTGCCGTTTTATTCGCCCTCTCTTGTGCCTATTTTCCCTTGCCTCTTTTGTGCCTATTTTCCCTGATGGCTTTACCAAAAAACTTTGATCCCCACTTTAGAAGGTTGGAATAGATCGAAATCAACGTTTGAAGCTTTATGACTTTACAATTTGAGCATAATAATTTCTTTAGAAAGGAGCTTAAAGAACAAAAGAGCTTTATGGAATACATGAATAAAGAGCTTGATGATATGTCTAAGGAATTTTATGGTTTGAACTCTCAGTTTGCTCTTCTTGAAAATTCAATAGCCCAAATTTCCAATAAGCAGGCCACCTTAGTTAATTAGATGGCCGCCAAACCAGAAGGGTTAGAGGGAAATAATGATGAAGATCTAAAAGTGATTGATGTGTCCCCGATTAAATCTTTGTTTTGCAATATGAATCTTGGTAATGATGGGACTAGAGATGAGTCAACTTTAGTTAAAAGGTGTCCCAATGATTTGGAGTTTTTTAATCTTGATGCTAAAATTGGTAAAAGTGGGATTGGAGAGGTCAAAACTTTACATCGCAACGAACCCACTATTTTGGATCTCAAGGAATTTAATTATGATAATTGTTTTTTAATAGAATGTATTTCCTTGTTGCAATCTACTATTAAAATTAAAATTAAGGATCATGAATGCTATGGTTTGTGTGATTTGGGTGCTAGTGTTTCCATGATTCCAAAACCTTTATGTGATGTGCTAGGTTTTCGTGAATTTGATGATTGCTCTTTAAACTTGCACCTTGCGCATTCCACTATTAAGAAACCTATGGGAAGAATTGATGATATTTTTATTGCTGCAAATAGGAATTATGTGCCTGTAGATTTTATTGTTCTTGATATAGATTGCAATCTTTCATGTCCTATTATTCTTGGAAGACATCTCCTTAGAACGATTGGTGCAATTATTGATATGAAGGAAGGAAATATTAGACTCCAATTTCCATTAAGGAAGGTCATGGAATACTTTGCTAGAAATAAAATCAAATTACCTTATTAATATATTACGAGAGCCACTTATGAATTGAATACCAAAGATGGCAATACTTAGATATATTCTCGCTTTTATGCCTAGCTAGGGGCGTTAAATGATAGCGCTTGTTGGGAGGCAACCAAATTTAATTTTTGTTCCTTGCTTTTTGTTCATGTTTAATATTACATAATTCATGTAGCCTCTATTTAGATGTGTTTTAATGTTTAAATTAGTGTTTGTGCCAAGTATAACCTTTGGGAAGACTTGGGTGAAGTCTTTATGATCATGCTGTAAAAAACAGAAACTTTAGCGCTCACGAGATTAGCTGCCATTGTTTACTGGAGAGTGGTTTTAGGTTGATTCTTTTTTGCAGATGATTAATAGATAAATTCCTCACGTCCACCAATATATTTCAGAATTGTTGGTGTTACAGGAGTACTCGAAAGTTACATATTGCCACAGACTATTCTGTTTTTGACAGCATTGAACTCAAGAGAGAAGACAAGGTAATAGAGCTCTTGGTTAAATCAACAATCATGCATATGAGAGCCACTAAACATTTTCATTATGGTCTTCAACTCTCGACCCCCAAAAGAAAGAAAAGAAATAAAACTATTTACACGAGAAAACTCCCAACAAGAAAAAGAAGAACGAGAAATCTTTTTGAATTTTCTTTTAATTATTTCAACTACAGGCATGGAAATTAAATTAACTAATTGTTTTGGGGTTTCTTAAGGTTTATCAAACACACAAGAAGAAAACTAGAAAAAGAAATTAAACTAGCATGGATAGTACAATGAAAGATTATGTGCACCGACAACTAGAATAATGTGTGAACATGAATGTAAAGTCGGTGGGAAATATGTACTCCCCCAAGCTTAGGCTTTTGGCCTAAGTTGGTCTATGGCCATGGATCGTGGCTACTCTCCCCGGTATACTGAGGAGAGTCATCGTACTGCCACTAGCTGGCGATCTCCTCCGGATCCCACTGATAAGATGATGGACGGTAGGGGTCCAGTGGTGGTTCTGGCTCAGGCTCTGGAGCGGATGTCTGGCCTCGATGCGCATACATTGCCTTCGACAAGGCAAGGTAATGACCTGCAGTTAAATCAAACAAAGAAGGTGCACGCAGGGTAATAATCTCATTCTGTTTCTTATTAAATCTCAGGTTATAAAGGAGCATCTTATCATCATTGTAAACGATAAACTCATGCGCTACCATGCTCCTGTAATCTAAAAAAGGTAAGAGGCAGCAGTGTCTCCTCTTCGAAGTGTTTAGCACGGCAGGCATCATAGATACCTCCAAAGATGTGGCCCTTTGTATGGTTTAGGCTTAACCGTTTAGCAATAATGGCCCATATACTAAAAGTATTATCGCCGAATAAGGCATGGAGCAGAATAATAATATCAGGAACACTAAAGTTTCCAGTATTTCCACGACCAATTAGGCATCGACTAGCAAATATGGCGAAGTAGCGTAAAACAGGAAAGTGTATGCTAGTGATTCTCGCATCACTAGTAGAAAAGGGGGCAATGGTCCAGGCCAGGTCAGCCCATTAGTCCCGGTTCGTTAGCCCCAGGGGCCGGCCGGGCCACGTGGGCCAATGGTCCCGGTTCCTCTGGACCTATTGGTTCCGGTTGGTGGGACGAACCGGGACCAATGTGCCTCGCTCCTGGGCCATCACCATTGGTACCGGTTGGTGGCTCGAACCGGGACAAAAGGCTTCCCTTTAGTCCCGGTTCATACCTCCAACAGGGACTAAAGTGTTGGTCCTCGTTGCGGCTAGAGTTTAGTCCCACCTCGCCAGCCGAAGGGGGCTCACACCGGTTTATAAGCCCCTCCATCTCTGTCTTGTTGAGCTGCTCTCAAAGTGAAAATAGATGCCCTTATACAGGAAATTTGACCTAAATTCATATTGAATTTCTCTGAAGTTAGTAGAAATTTATTATGAATTTAGGTCTAATTTTCTCTATAAGCGCATCTATGCTCATTTCTGAGTAGTTTTTTATATAGTTTTTTTTCTTTTTTGCTATATTTATTTTTTTCTTTTTATTTCTGAGTTGTAATAGGTCATTAAAAATAAGCATCTATGCTCATCTTTTAGTTAAGTTAATCACAATTTTTTTTTCTTCTATTTATTTCTGAATTGTAATAAGTCATTAAAAATAAGCATCTATGCTCATTTTTTAGTTAAGTTAATCACAACTAT
>NC_041386.1:695471315-695472205 GCF_002162155.2 Triticum dicoccoides
TATATAGTTTTTTTTCTTTTCTGCTATATTTATTTTTTTCTATTTTTTTCTGAATTGTAATAAGTCATTAAAAATAAGCATCTATGCTCATTTTTTAGTTAAGTTAATCACAACTATTTTTGCTTCTATTTATTTCTGAGTAGTTTTTTATATAGTTTTTTTTTCTTTTCTGCTATATTTATTTTTTTCTTTTTATTTCTGAGTTGTAATAAGTCATTAAAAATAAGCATCTATGCTCATTTTTTAGTTAAATTAATCACAACTATTAAAATTAAGTCATTAAAAATAAAAAAGAGGCGCAATGCTCGTTAATTTGCTTCAAGCCTTTCGGAATAGTGTCAACTTCACTGCACATAGCTCTGTGCAGTCTACCCTATTCCTCAAGGCTTTAAGCTAACCAACGTGCAGGTGAGCATTGAGCCTCTTCTTCATCGTCTCTGCACTCAGGGCTTATAAACTGCTGCGAGTGCCTCTCCCTTGGTGAGGTGAGACTAAAAAACAGCTGCAGAAAGAATCCACTAAAAAACAGTTGCAGAAAATAAAGAATTAGACGGGTCCATTGGTACCGGTTGGTGGCGCCAATCGGTACCAATGCCCCTCTTTGGTACAGGTTGGTGCCACCAACCGGTTCCAATGCCCGCCTTTTGTCCCAGTTGGAGCCACCAACCGGGACCAAAGGTCCTCGTTTCCCGCCCTTTAGGCTGCCGAAAAGAGGCCCTTGGTCCCGGTTGGTAGCTCCAACCGGGAAAAAAGGCCGGCATTGGTACCGGTTTGGCGTACGAACAGGGACCAAAGCCTTTGCTATATAAGTAGCACTGCCGCCCCGCCCCGAGTTCGATCTCTCCCGACGCCGAGCGCCGTTCCCTGCCGCCACCTCGCCGTCACCGCCC
>NC_041386.1:695473244-695479745 GCF_002162155.2 Triticum dicoccoides
TAGTAGATTTTTTTGTTAGATTTTGTTAGATTTTTTATGATTTTTGTTAGATTAGTTAGAAAAATACTAGTTAGAAAAATGAAACTACTTTATTTATAGAAAAAAACTAGTTAGAAAAATACTAGTTAGAAAAATGAAGAAAATAAGAAGAGAAAGTGTTTAATATAATTAGTTAGAAAAATACTAGTTTATTTTTAGTAAGTACTACTTTATTTTATTTATAGTAAGAACATCATATATAGTTGAACTAGCTAGTTGATTTAATAAACTACTTTATTTTTATAGTAAGAACATCATATATAGAAGTAGTTTGTTTTTAGTAAGTACTACTTTATTTATTAGTAGTTGAACTAGCTAGTTGATTTAATTAATAAAACTACTTTATTTAACTATATATAGAAGTAGTTCCCGCATCGACGTCGGCGATGCCTATCCCGCATCCTCGTCGTCGTCGACTCGGCGGTGGAGGCTTGCTTGATCAGGGCCATGTTCGGGACTGGCCTCCGCCGGGCTGGTATTGGTAGGTGCTACCTTCCGGGGGACGTAGGTTGGTGAGGAGGCAGCCCATTGTTGACCCGATCCTTGTTTGGTGGCGGTCGCGTGGGCCAGTGATGGTGCCGAGGCTTCCGGACACCGCAGAGGTGGTACGTCACTGTGTCAGCGAGGAGGACGAGCACGTCCATCGCCACATGGTTGCATTGGAGGAAAGTTCGACAATACCTGGCAGGTTCTTCAGCGATCTCACTGGAGCTATGATCCTGTGATGGTTTCTTATCTTTGGGTGTCCACCACCCGCGTCGATACCCATCGGGCTCTACGGTTCTAGTTGTATTAGTGATAGTATTCGACGATGTACGAACACCAAGAGATGATGTACTTTTGCTTATAATTATTGAATGCATGCTAATTTGAATACTACTTTATTTTATGATTTGGTCTTTCTTATTTTATGATTTGGTTTGCTTATTGAATGCTCATATCGGATAAGTTCTCCTTCATTCCCGTGTGCTAGACAATTTGATGTAATAATGCACTCGGGAATGAAAGGAGGAGCTACGTACATCACCGATAGTCAACCCGTGATTAATAATCTAGTTTAATATTTAAATTATGAACATAGGCCGGAAATGTCGTACTCGGACGACAAAAGCCGCCCGGGGGAGTGCGACTGGTGCCACGACGACCGAGGTATCTGCGATAGGTTCATTGAGCTGGACGAAGATCTTCGCTTCAGCATTAAGCTCGAGGAGACCTTCGAAGTTCACACGGTACGCAACCGACGACAATAGTTTTTTTCGTAATTACTCATGACTTCAACTATTTTAATCATGACAATAATTTTCATCTTTTCCAATTCGACTAGCTTATCCCATGCTTTGCAAGATGCTATGTCTTGGAGAGGATGGGTTTTGAAGACCATGAAAGTTTCGAAACCAAAAAAATTATCCTAAGTACCCATCATAGTGTGGATTTTCAAGTAAAGTTGTACAATGCTCAGAGTGTAACCCATTTTGGTTGCAAAAATTGGGAAGCACTTTGCAAGATGTATGGTCTTGATGAGGGTATGTTTGTCACCATGGATCTTGCTGATCCTACAATCGAGCAAGAGAGACCTTCGATTTGGGTCCTTGTGGATACACCTCCAATTCTTCCCACATGTGAGCTTAACATAGTTATTAAGTAATTTATATTGTTTATTTCAAAATAGTTGACAACTTATCTCCATTGACAACTTATTTTCATTCTTCAAAGAATGTGCGGAAGATGGTAGACAGAGCCTACTACACCGAAGGCTCTGAATTAACTTATCAGGAGAAAACTCATCTAGTCGCATTTTGTACTGATCTTGAGAATTACAATATCTACAATCAAACTCCTCAACATTATGGTCAATACGTGCCACTAGTGCACGTGTTGAACTATGGTAACTACCATGGAGATACCCTGGTAAGGTTTTTTTACTATTACGACTTCCGTGATCTTTTTGCACACTTCTAAAACTAGTACATCATTGCTAACTACAAAGTTATTACTATGTTTTTCAACAGATAATCCCGAATGATTGTGTGCCTCATCTGATGTATACGCATGGTAGCCTTCATGTTTTGAACATACAACCAGGTCGTCCTACGAATCTCACTGTCCATACTGGGTTTCTAAAAGAAGTGGAGACATAACAATAAATGAATGGAAAAAATGTATGGACAGTCGTAAGGAGCTTCTTGGAAGCAACAAGCAGCGAAGGGCAAGAATTGGAGACAGGATGATCGCCATTCTTCATAATGGAGAGTCAGGGTCTATATTGTTTTATGCTATTTTACCTGAAGGGTGTTTAGGTCCTACCTGATAGTGATGATCATGTGCTAAGAACAATTATGTAGGGTTGGGTTCGATGACTATGAGGACGATCGTATGACTTATTATTAATAACGAGTAGAAGTTGTATGATGATGCATAGGACTTGTTATTATATATGATGATGTATGATGCGCATGCATGAGCATGTTATATCAACGGGTGAAATGAACATAGCAGCAGCGTTGATATAAGAGAGGACATTGCTCTCTATTAGCTAGCTAATAACAACCTAAAAATAACCCCCAAAACCCCTAAAGTAGCCACATTTGTAAAAAAACATGAACTTTTGGTCCCGGTTGGAGCCACCAACCGGGACCAAAGGCCCCCTGACTGGGCTCGGCGGACCGGCCACGTGGAGGCCCATCTGTCCCGGTTCGTGTTTGAACCGGTACTAATGGGTGGAGGTATTAGTAACGACCCATTAGTCCCGGTTCATGAACCGGGACTAAAGGCCCTTATGAACCGGGACTAATGGGTGTTTTTCTACTAGTGCATCGGAACCCTTCTTCGATTCCCCCACAGTAATAGTATCAATGAATTAAACCATCCACATCTTTACGATGTGGTTCATCTAAGCTACCCTCAAAGGGTATTCTACAAACCGCGCAAAAATTATGTAATTACATTTCCTTAGCCTCATCATATAAATGAAAAGATACTAAAGGAGGTGAATTCTTAGGATGATAATAAAAGTTTTGCACGAAAGTATTGGTAAGTAGGAGATACTGTTCGATCCGGTCGTGGAGGAAGTCGGTGAGGCCTGCATTTTTAGCCAAAGAATAGAAGTCTTCATAAATCTCGGCTGCTCTCAAGAAATTATCACATGGCCGCTCACAAGGCCTTACTTCCGCTACACGAGGAAGATTATACTTGGACTTTTCTTTCTCCTTAGCTTGCTTATCCTTGGAGCCTTGGCTAGAAGAGCCCCTCAAGAACAAACTCTTCATCTTTTTCTGAAAATTCTGAAATTTTTAGTAACTTCAAAATAAAAGTGAAACAAACTCAATATAATTGATAACAACTCCTCCTATAAGTGCCTAAAGCCTATAGAATGCATTAGAATTAGTTGGGACCTCATAAATTTAACATGCAAACTCAAGAATAGGGTCACCATGGTAGCAAGAATTTGCAATGAATAAAGCACTAAAACAAAAACTAATTGGATCATTGGAGGAGTCACATACCAAGCAACAATCTCCCAAACTAGTTTTGTGAATGGAGCTTTGAGCAAGGAGATCGAAAATCGCAGCAAAACGAGCTAGAACTCGTGCTTGAGCTGGATGGGGATTTTTCTGGGAGTAAGATGGAGTGTATGGGTGCAGGAATAAGTGGAGGGGAGCCACCGTGGGCCCACGAGGCAGGGGGGCAAGCCCTGTAGGGGTGGGCGCACCCTGGACCCTCGTGGCCAGGTGCTTGCTCCCCCTGCTGTGTTCACAGTGCCAAATATTCTCAAATATTCCAGAAAAAATCATATTAAATTGGCATGGCATTGTAGAACTTTTATTTTCGGGATATTATTTTATTGCATGGATAATTCAGAAAACAGACAAAATATACTATTTCTACGTTATTTATTCTAAGTAACAGAAAGTAAAGAGAGGGTACAGAAGTTGTGCCTTCTAGTTTCATCCATCTCATGATCATAAAAAGGAATCCACTAACAAGGTTGATCAAGTCTTTTTAACAAACTCATTCCGAATAACATGGAACCCGAGAAATTTCGAAGTGGCACTAGGTTACCTCAACGAGGATATGAACATCCCCAATAATAATAATATCATACTTTTTCTTTGTAGTAGGGAGAGGAAATTCAAAACCTCCAAATATAATTGATGGAATTTTCCCAATAGAATTTATGCTGTGAACTTGAGGTTGTTTCCTCGGAAAGTGTACCATATGCTCATTTCCATTAACATGAAAGGTGACATTCCCTTTGATGCAATCAATAACAGCACCTGCATTATTTAAAAAGGATCTACCAAGGATAATCGACATATTGTCGTCCTCAGGGATATCAAGAATGACAAAGTCTGTTAAGACAGCAACAACAATAGGCACGTCCTCACAAATGCCGACAGATATAGCAGTTGATTTATCAGCCATTTGTAAGGATATCTCAGTAGGTGTCAACTTACTTAATTAAATTCTATGGTACAAGGAAAGAGGCATCACACTAACACCGACTCCTAAATCACATAAGGCAGTTTTAACATAATTTCTTTTTATGGAGCATGGTATAGTGGGTACTCCGGGATCACCATGTTTCTTAGGTATTCCAGCCTTAAAGGTATAGTTGGCAAGCATGGTGGAAATTTCATCTTCAGGTATTTTCCTTTTATTTGTAATGATATCTTTCATGTATTTAGCATAAGGGTTTGTTTTAAGCATATCAGTTAAGCGCATGCGTAAGAAAATAGGTCTAATCATTTCAGCAAAGCGCTCAAAGTCCTCATCATACTTTTTCTTGGATGGCTTAGGAGGAAAAGGCATGGGTTTCTGAACCCATGGTTCTCTTTCCCTACCATCTTTCCTAGCAACAAAATATCTCTTATCATAATGTTGATTTCTTGATTGTGGGTTATCAAGATCAACTACAGGTTCAATTTCTATATCATTGTTATTAGTAGGTTGAGCAGTATTATGCACATCATTATTAGCATTATCATTAGGTTCATGTTCATCTCCTGATTGTGTTTCAGCATCAGAGATAGAAGCATCATTAGTATTCTCAAGTTTTTTTTTCATTAGGTTCACAAGAAGCATGCAAAGTCCTATCGTCTTTCTTTTTATTCTTTTTAGAAGAACTAGGAGCATCTAAATTATTTTTCTGCGAATCTTGCTCAATTCTCTTAGGGTGGCCTTCAGGATACAAAGGTTCCTAAGTCATTTACTAGTTCTAGTAGCCACTCTAATAGCAAAATCATGTTTATTATTTAATTCATCTAGCAATTCATTCTGAGCCTTAAGTACTTGTTTAGCTTGAGTGGTGACAATTGAAACATGTTTACTCGTGTGTTTAAGTTCACCCTTAACTCTAGACATATAAGCACTCAAGCGTCCAATCATATAAGCATTATTCTTCAATTGTCTACTAACATAATCATTGAAATTTGCTTGTTTCTCCATAAAATCATCAAATTCATCTAAGCATTGGCTAGAAAATTTAGTAGACGGGATTTCAACTATATCATATCTATAGAGACAATTTACCTTCACTACTTGTGTCGAGTTATCAAGACAATGTGTTTCTTCAACAGGCGATATATTAAGACCATGTATCTCTTCAATAGGAGGTAAGTTTTTAACATCTTCAGCTTTAATACCTTTTTCTTTCATTGATTTCTTTGCCTCTTGCATATCTTCAGGACTGAGAAATAGAACACCCCTCTTCTTCGGAGTTGGCTTAGGAATAGGCTCAGGAGTTGGCTCAATTGGATCAGGAATTGGTTCGGCAAGAATCTAATTATTTTCATTAGTCAACATATTATTCAATAGCAATTCAGCTTGGTCGACTGTCCTTTCCCTAAGAACACAACTAGCAAAACTATCCAAGTGGTCCTTGCAAGCATTGGTTAGTCAATTATAAAAGATATCAAGTATTTCGTTTTTCTTAAGAGGATGATCAGGCAAAATATTAAGTAATCGCAGAAGCCTCCGCCAAGCTTGTGGTAGACTCTCTTCTTTGATTTGCACAAAATTATATACTTCCCGCAAGGAAGCTTGTTTCTTATGAGCAGGGAAATATTTAGCAGAGAAGTAATAGATCATATTCTGGGGACTACGCACACAACCAGGATCAAGAGAATTAAACCTAGTTTTAGCATCACCCACTACTGGAATCAGGGATTTAGCCGTCTGCCAGTTCTTTGCCGTCAGCTAGTGGACGACAAAGAAGGTCTTTGCCATCAGCTGCCAAGAAGCAGACGACAAACAATTGGCAGACGGCAAAGAAGGTCTTTGCCATCTGCCATTTCTTTGCCGTCCGCTGGCTGACAACAAAGAATCTTAGCCGTCCGCTGGCTGACGGCGAAGAGGGAGTGGCACCCACTAACGAACTGATAAGGAAAAACTTTACGGCCCCCCTCTTTGCCGTCCGCAGCAGACGGCGAAGATAAACAAATATCGGACGGCAAAGGCTAACCT
>NC_041386.1:695480638-695499235 GCF_002162155.2 Triticum dicoccoides
CCCCGACCCCGACACCACACCCGGACACCCCGACCCCGACACCACACCCCGATACCCCGACCCCCTGAGCCCGTCATCGATTATAGTGATGATGATGATTATGCATTTATTGATGATACTGATCGAGATTATTGTTGTACTTGATGATGATGATTATGCATTTATATGTAGTGTCAGGTATTCAATTCTTTATGTTGTACATGATGATGATACACTTAAGTGATATACATATAATTATTCATGTCAGTATTTTTTTAAGTTGTACTAATTTCGTTTACTCTTTGTCATGGCAGGTGTTGAAAGATGGTGGGCACTGGTCGGGAGCGCTCCGAGGACCCTTCTTCGTCAGCGCGTGGTGCGAGGTCTTCCATTCAACATGCACCTCTCCACCGAGCGTTGCTGGATAGTATGGCGACACCGCTGGGCCCTTCTTCGTCGATCGCGGTGCCGAGCAGGGACGAGGTAAGAGGAAGAGAGGAGCTGGAGCACGTGGTCGCGGGAGAGGAGGTAGGGTGACTGCCAGGGCGCCTACCTCGCCGCCACCCCCAATTGTTTCACCCGAGCATGTGACTGCTAGGGTGGACTCGTCCGAGGAGGATGCTACATGGACTCCGGTCCACGAGCCTCCGGTCCACGGGCCTTCGGCCGATGAGCCTCGGGTTGACGGGCCTTCGGGCCACGAGAGTTCGGCCCACGAGACCCCGAAGGAGCACGTGTCTAGATGGGGTACCTGGCCGGATCAGCCCGATGGGCCGAGTGGCCATGCTGATGATGGCGGGGAGCCAACAGATATTGAGGAGGAGGGGGCACCATCTACCAACATGGTTGTACATGGCTCTCGGATGTGCCGGCGACCCGCGAGCAGAGGTGGTTGATTTTCCCTAATGGGGAGAGGTAAGTGCATTTATTTTTTGTACCCTTCTGCATTCACATTTCTTCAAATATCTAATGCATGCGCCTTGTCATGCTGTAGGGATTGGGACCACCATCATAGTGTCCGCCGGCCCAACTCCGTCCTTGGAGTTCTTTGTCGGCAAAACTTCTCGGGGTTTGTCACGTTGCCTGGTGAGGGTCGGCTTCCAGAGCTTGAATTGAGTTGGGAGCACTACTTGGCTGCCTCGGCCCCGCCGGGTGAGATTATCGACGGTGTCTTGTGCAAGACGAGGGCAGACGTGGTGATTAGAATGTTCTGGGTAATTTCTCCTTTACACAATTAAAAATCTTCAACTAGCTAGTTATTAATTGTACAAATCAATATTGTCTCATTTGATTCTACAGGTGTGAGGAGGGATACGAGGAGGAGGCGACAAATCTTATTGATAACGTCTGCAAGCGCCTACTATAGAACATACGGCGCGAGGCTCAGGTGCAGGCTGTTCGAGGCTACTACGCCTCATGTGGTATCAAGAAGACCAAGCCGACATGCCGCGAGAAGTCCTTGAGTAAGGAGGAGTACATGAAGGTAATTCTTAAGGCCTTGTACTTTACTTCCTTCATTTGGTAATTCATAGCCGTAGCGCTCAAGTTTCTATTTCCTAACTTAGGCCCCTCCGAGATGGTGTGCGGATTGGATGGATTGTTGGGAGGTGTTGGTCAATGAGTGGTGCTCAAAAGAATGGCTAGCCCTCCACAACGAGGCCAAGGACAAACGTGCCCAAATGGAAGGTGTGCCCCACCATCAAGGCAACTCAACTTATATCAGTACGGGCGGAACTGGGTATGTGGTTTGCTTCATGAGTCATGCAATTCATTCATCATGCTAGCTTCAGCCCTTCAATTACTAATTTACTTTGTTTCTCTCTGTCAGAAATGCTACAATAAGGCGGATAAGGTGCCAGAGGTGTACGACCTGTATGCCATGGCCCACACTGGCTCTTACAAGAAAGTCAAGGCATTCTCTGCGTCTGAGCTCGATGATCCAAAAATCTTCACCAACGTCTCCTCCCACGACAAGCTCATGAAATATAGAGATCAGGGGAAGGCGAGGAAAGGGGAGGAATTTAACCCGAGCCAGGGTCCCATTGATACAAAGATGCTGATGATATCTGGTGGCGGGAGGTCCCATGGCTCCATAGCCATGGGAGATGGACTTATCCGTTGTCCTAGCACTCTCCAGAAGATCAAGGCACGCCAGTCAAGCTCCGCTCCTGAGATAAGGCCTCGTGAACGGCCAGTCCAAGTCGCCTTCAAGGTTAGTTATACGTACTCAGCTATCTTTCTCCATTACATTATGTGCGCTTCAATCAATGATTACAAATGGTAACGAGGAGTGGTGTTGCAGGCTGCTATACAGAGTGAGAGAGATAGAACGGAGAAACTTCTGGCGGAGGCGGCGGAGAGGCAGAGGGGAGTTGGAGGAGAGGACGACAAAGATGTTGGAGGAGGAGAGGGCACAGAATGACATGCAGGCAAAGGCCATGTATGAGCTCCTTGTGGTAAGTTTCTTCTACACATTAGCCAAAACATTCATGTAGTGTTTGTCTCATTACTAACTAGTATGACTGAGTCGTCAAAACCAAATGTGCAGTCTATGTGCGAGAAGTGCGGTCAGACTGCTCCGCTGATGCCAGTGCTTGCTCCTGGGACCACGGTGAGTTTAATTTGAATGGACATTACTTGCTAGTCTTAACATTTGAGTGTCATCATGCTAATGAGACATTGGAAATGATCTTTGGTGCAGTGTAACTCCAGAAAAGCATCGCATGATCCTTCTCCAGCTACCGACACGAGCCACCCCGTTACTACACCTCCATGATCATGGTAAGTGTGTCTAGTGTTTTGCTTAACAAATGCATAAAGACCTAGACTTAGCTTTATTTCCTCCAATATGCTTACCATAAGGACTTAGAGTTAGCTTCTTTTCCTCCAAAATGACTTAATAAGCTTACTGACCTCCAAAAGCATCCATTTTACCTAAGTTAGCTCTAAAACGATCTGTACTTAGCTTACTTATGTAAAAAATGGCATAATTAGCTTACTTAGCTCATAAATGATCCATTACCTAAGTTAGCTCTAAAATGACCCATTTTACCTTACTTAGCTTAAAAATGATCCATTTAGCCAAGTTAGCTCTAAAATGACCTATTTTAACTAGATTAGCTCCTAAATGATCCATTTTACCTATGTTAGCTCTAAAATGACCCATTTTACCTAGGTTAGCTCCAAAATGACCCATCTTACCTATGTTAGCTCTAAAATGATGCATTTTACCCTTGGTCCTAAAATAACCCATTTAACCTAGATTAGCTCTTAAATGATCCATTTCACCTAAGTTAGCTCACAAACGATCCATTTTACCTAGGTTAGCTCCAAAATGACCCACACACCTAGGTTAGCTCTAAAATGATGCTTTTTACCTAACTTAGCTCATAAACGATCCATTTCACCTAGGTTAGCTCATAAATGATCCATTTCACCTAAGTTAGCTCTAAAACGATCCATTTCACCTAGGTTAGCTCCAAAATGACCCATCTTACGTAGGTTAGCTCCAAAATGACACATCACACCTAGGTTAATTAGCTCTAAAATGATGCTTTTTACTAAGTTAGCTCATAAATGATCCATTTCAACTAAGTTAGCTCATAAACGATCCATTTCACCAAAGTTAGCTCAAAAACGATCCATTTCACCTAAATTAGCTCATAAATGATCCATTTCACCTAAGCTAGCTCATAAATGACATATACTTTTTGTTCTACTCTTCTTCTTCTAGTCACCTTTTTCTAACTTTCTTATTTGTCATTTTGCAGATTTCATTCACTTCACGGAAGCTAGCTTGCTATGATGGAGTGCTTGTTTTTTCTTTCATTCTCTTCAAGTATTCTAATAGCTTGCTATCTTGATGAAACTTTGCATTGTAATATGTATGGATGGAACAATGTGTATGTGCAACTTGGTATGTATGAATGGATGGAACTATATATGTATGTACGATGAAACTTATGTGCTAGATATGTCATATGTTTGCTATTAAATAGCCCTATGAAATATATATATGTCATATACATTTGCTGTGAAAATTGTTGGATTTAAAAAAAATAGAAAAAAAGAGGCAATGCAGGATCTTTACCGTCAGCCACCTTTGCCGACAGCCACAAACAGCAAAGAAGCCATGCGGCGGCCACCTCTGCTTCCTGGTGGGCTGACCCATGTGGTCAGTTTGCCTACCGCGGCGGACGGCAAAGGCCTTGCCTATAGCAGCGGACGGCAAAGGTTGTGCCTACAATGGTGGACGACAAAGGTTGCCATTAGCCACCTAACGGACTAACAGCGTAATTATTGCCATATGCTTTCTTTGCCGTCAGCTACTGATGGCAAAGGCCCCTTTGTCGTCTGCCTCAGAAAGCAGACGGCAAAGTAGCTCTTTGCCGATCCTTACTTTGCCGGAGCCTTTTGCCGTCCGTGGCAGACGGCAAAGACCTTTGCCGTCCGCCATTCCTGCCTTTGCCGTCCGCCATGGCAGACGACAAAGTAGATGATTCCTATAGTGACCCTTTAATGATAAAGGGAATTTTTTAAGGATATAATAATAGCAAGATTTCTCATCATTAGTAAATGGGGTGGCTATAACATTTAACTTAGTGAGATGTGCCACTACAGTTTCAGATTCAGTGTTATAGAAAGGATCAGATTCAACCAAAGTAATTATCTCAGGATCAAGAGAGAATTCATAATCCTTATCAGTAACAAAGATAGGTGAAGTGGCAAAAACAGGGTCATATTTCATTCTGGCATTCAGATTTTTCTGTTTCAGCTTAGCTTGTAATTTCTTAAGATCTGATCTATCATTGCAAGCAAGAAAATCTCTTGCAGTTTCTTCATCCATAACATAACCCTCAGGAACAACAGGCAATTCATATTTAGGGGGAGAACCTTCATCATCACTACCATCAATATTATCAGTTTCAATAGTCTCATTCTCCCTAGCCCTAGCATGTCGTTCATGAAGAAATTCACCTAATGGCACAGTAGTATCAAGCATAGAATTAATTTCATCATAAGTATCAAGCGTAGCAGAAGTGACATCATCAATAACATGTGACACATCAGAATTCATAGCAGTAGCAGGTTTAGGTGTCGCAAGCTTACTCATAACAGAAGGAGAATCAAGTGCAGAGCTAGATGGTAGTTCCTTACCTCCCCTCGTAGTTGAGGGACAAAATTTTGTTCTTTGATCTTTCAAGTTCTTCATAGTGATCAGCAGATATAAATCCCAAGTAACTCAAAGAATAGAGCTATTCTCCCTGGCAACAGCGCTAGAAATTGTGTTGATAACCCACAAGTATAGGGGATCAGAACAGTTTTCGAGAGTAGAGTATTCAACCCAAATATATTGATTCGACACAAGGGGAGCCAAAGAATATTCTTAAGTATTAGCAGTTGAGTTGTCAATTCAACCACACCTGGATAACTTAGTATCTGCAGCAAAGTAATTAGTAGCAAAGTAGTATGATAGTAATGCTAACAGTGGAAAAAGTAACGATAGCAGTTTTGTAGTAATTGTAACAGTAGCAACGGAAAAGTAAATAAGCAAAGCACAATATGTGAAAAGCTCATAGGCATTGGATCAGTGATGGATAATTATGTCGGATGCAATTCATCATGTAATAGCTATAACATAGGGTGACACAGAACTAGCTCCAGTTCATCAATGTAATGTAGGCATGTATTCCGAATATAGTCATATGTCCTTATGGAAAAGAACTTGCATGACATGTTTTGTCCTACCCTCCCGTGGTAGCGGGGTCCTAATGGAAACTAAGGGATATTAAGGCCTCCTTTTAATAGAGTGCCAGACCAAAGGATTAACACATAGTGAATACATGAACTCCTCAAACTACGGTCATCACCGAGAAGTTTCCCGATTATTGTCACTTCGGGGTTGTCGGATCATAACACACAATAGGTGACTATAGACTTGCAAGATAGGATCAAGAACTCACATATATTCATGAAAACATAATAGGTTTAGATCTGAAATAATGGCACTCGGGCCCAAGTGAAAAGCATTAAGCATAGCAAAGTCATAGCAACATCAATCTCAGAACATAGTGGATACTAGGGATCAAACCCTAACAAAACTAACTTGATTACATGGTAAATCTCATCCAACCCATCACCGTCCAGCAAGCCTACGATGGAATTACTCATGCACGGTAGTGAGCATCGTGAAATTGGTGATGGAGGATGGTTGATGATGACCACGGTGACGAATCCCCCTCACCGGAGCCCCGAACAGACACGAGATCAGCCCTCCCGACAGGTTTTAGGGCTTGGCGGCGGCTCCATATCGTAAAACGCGATGAAACTTACTCCTTGATTTTTTTCTCCACGAAATGAAATATATGGAATTGGAGTTGAGGTCGGTCGAGCATCAGGGGGCCCACGAGACAGGGGGCGCGCCCAAGCGGAGGGGGCGCACCCCCCACCCTCATGGACAGCGTGTGGGCCCCCTGACCTTGATTCTTTTGCCAATATTTTTTATATTTTCCAAAAGTTATCTCCGTGGATTGGCAGGTCATTCCGAGAACTTTTGTTTTCGCACAAAAATTACACCATGGCAGCTCTGCTAAAAACAGCGTCAGTCCGGGATAGTTCCATTCAAATCATGCAAATTAGGGTCCAAAACAAAGGGCAAAAGTGTTTGGAAAAGTAGATATGTTGGAGATGTATAAGTTAACTCCTACTGACCTCCCCCCAGGAGCATGTGTAGTAGTACTTTGCTTCGAGGGCTAATAAACTTTTGCAATAAGTATATGAGTTCTTTATTACTATTGTGAGTCCATGGATTATACGCACTCTTACCTTTCCGCAATGGGCTAGCCTCTACGGTACCGTGCATTGCTCTTTCTTACTTTGAGAGTTGGTGCAAATTTCACCGGTGCATCCAAACCCTGTGATAAGATACACTCTATCACACATAAATCTCCTTATATCTTCCTCAAAACAGCCACAATACCTATTATGGCATTTCCATAGCCATTTCGAGATATATTGCCATGCAACTTTCCACCGTTCCGTTTATTATGACACGCTCCATTATTGTCATATTGCTTTTGCATGATCATGTAGTTGACATCGTATTTGTGGCAAATCCACCTTCATAATTCTTTCATACATGTCACTCTCGATTCATTGCATATCCCGGTACACCGCCGAAGGCATTCACATAGAGTCATATTTTGTTCTAAGTGTTGAGTTGTAATTCTTGAGTTGTAAATCAATAAAAGTGTGATGATCTTTATTATTAGAGCATTGTCCCAAGTGAGGAAAGGATGATGGAGACTATGATTCCCCAGCAAGTCGGGATGAGACTTCAGACTTTACAAAAAAAATAACAGAGGCCAAAGAAGCCCAAATAAAAAAAAGGCCAAAGAAGCCCACCAAAATAAAATAAATTAAAATGAGAGAAAAAGAGAGAAAGGACAATGTTACTATGCTTTTTCCACACTTGTGCTTCAAAGTAGCACCATGATCTTCATGATAGAGAGTCTCCTATGTTGTCACTTTCATATACTAGTGGGAATTTTTCATTATAGAACTTGGCTTGTATATTCCAATGATGGGCTTCTTCAAAATGCCCTAGGTCTTCGTTAGCAAGCGAGTTGGATATCTATTAATGGTCTTCATTAGCACACCCACTTAGTTTCTTTTGTTGAGCTTTCATACATTTGTAGCTCTAGTGCATCCATTGCATGGTAATCCCTACTCACTCACATTGATATCTATTAAGGGGCATCTCCATAGCCCGTTGATACGCCCAGTTAATGTGAGACTTTCTCCTTTTTTGTCTTCTCCACACAACCTCCATCATCTTATTATATTCCACCCTTAGTCCTATATCCATGGCTTACGCTCATGTATTCCATGAGAGTTAAAAAAGCTGAAGCGTGTTAAAAAGTATGAACCAATTGCTTGGCTGAAACCAGGGTTGTGCACGATGGGAGTAGTTTGTGTGACGAAAATGAAGCATAGCCTAAATATATGATTTTGTAGGGATAAACTTTCTTTGGCTATGTTATTTTGATAAGACATGATTACTTGTTAGTATGCTTGAAGTATTACTATGTTTATGTCAATATGAACTTTTATTTTGAATCATTTGGATCTGAACATTCATGCCACAATAAAAAAATTACATTGAGAAATATAATAGGTAGCATTCCACATCAAATTTTTTTTTATCATTTACCTACTCGAGGACGAGCAGGAATTAAGCTTGGGGATGCTTGATACGTCTCCAATGTATCTATAATTTTTGATTGTTCCATGCTATTATATTACCTGTTTTGGATGTTTATGGGCTTTACTAAACAATTTTATATCATTTTTGGGACTAACCTATTAACCGGAAGCCCAGCCCAAATTGCTGTTTTTTTGCCTATTTATTTGTTTCGCAGCAAAGGAATATGAAACAGAATCAAACCTTCGGGAGCGATCTTTTTGGAACAAACGCAATTCAGGAGACTTGGAGTGGACGTCAAGCGGCAAACGAGGAAGCCATGAGGCAGGAGGGCGCACCCTAGGAGGGTGGGCACGCCCCCCACCCTAGTGGGCCCCTCATGGCTCCCCTGACCAACTTCCTTCGCCTATATATATCCACGTACCCCGAAAACATCTAGGAGCACCACGAAAGCCTATTTCCACTACCTTAACCTTATGTTCCCGGGAGATCCCATCTTGGAGCCTTTTCCGGTGCTCCGCCGGAGGGGGAATCAATCACAGAGGGCTTCTACATCAACACCAAAGCCTCTCCGATGAGTTGTGAGTAGTTTACCATAGACCTTCGAGTCCATAGTTATTAGCTAGATGGCTTCTTCTCTCTCTTTGAATCTCAATACAAAGTTCTCCTCGATCTTCTTGGAGATCTATTCGATGTAACTCTTTTTGCGGTGTGTTTATCTAGATCTGATGAATTGTGGGTTTATGATCAAGTTTATCTATGAGAAATATTTGAATCTCCTCTGAATTCTTTTATGTATAATTGGTTATCTTTGCAAGTCTCTTCGAATTATCAGTTTAGTTTGGCCTACTAGATTGATCTTTCCTGCAATGGGAGAGGTGCTTAGCTTTGGCTTCAATCTTGCGGTGTCCTTTCCCTAGTGACAGCACGGGTAGCAAGGCACGTATTTTATTGTTTCCATCGAGGATAAAAGGATGGGGTTTACATCATATTGCTTGAGTTTATCCTTCTACATCATGTCATCTTGCTTAATGTGTTACTCTGTTCTTGTGAACTTAATACTCTAGATGCATGCTGGATAGCGGTCGATGTGTGGAGTAATAGTAGTAGATGCAGGCAATAGTCGATCTACTTTTTACGAACTTGATGCCTATATACATGATCATGCCTAGATATTCTCATAACTATGCACTTTTCTATCAATTGCTCGACAGTAATTTGTTCACCCACCGTAATACTTATGCTATCTTGAGAGAAGCCACTAGTGAAACCTATGGCCCCCAGGTCTGTTTTCCATCATATAAGTTTTCGATCTACTTTATTTTGCAGTCTTTACTTTTCAATGTACAACATAAAAATACCAAAAATATTTATCTTATCTTATTATCTCTCTCAGATCTCACTTTTGCAAGTGGCCATGAAGGGATTGACAACCCATTTATCACGTTGGTTGCGAGGTTCTTTGTTTGTTTGTGCAGGTACGAGGGACTTGGAGTGTAGTCTACTACTAGATTTATACCTTGGTTCTCAAAACTGAGGGAAATACTTACGCTACTTTGCTGCATCACCCTTTCCTCTTCAAGGGAAAAAACAACGCATGCTCAAGAGGTAGCAGATGGCTGTGGTATATTTCTCAGAACGGAGGGGGTGTTCCGTGTTTCCATTGACCGTTGTGACGCGTGGACTGGGCATTGATACGTCTCCAACGTATCTATAATTTTTTTTCCATGCTATTATATTACCTGTTTTAGATGTTTATGGGCTTTATTTTACACATTTATATCATTTTTGGGACTAACCTACTAATCGGAGGCCCAACCCGTATTGCTGTTTTTTGCCTATTTCAGTATTTCAAAGAAAAGGAGTATCAAACGGAGTCCAAACGGAATGAAACCTTTGGGAGCATGATTTTTGGAACGAACGTGATCCGGATGACTTGGAGTTCAAGCCAAGAAGCAGCCGAGGCGGCCACGAGATAGGAGGGCGCGCCCACCCCTCCTGGATGCGCCCCCTGTCTCGTGGGCCCCTCGGGCGGCCACAGACATAGTTCTTCCTCCTATATAAGCCTACATACCCCAAAAACATACAGGGAGCCACCGAAGAAATATTTCCACCCCCGTAACCTTCTGTATCCACGAGATCCCATCTTGGAGCCATTGCCGGCATATAGCCGGAGGGGGGATCCACCATGGAGAGCTTCTACATCAACACCATAGCCCCTCCGATGAGTTGCGAGTAGTTTACCATAGAACTTTGGGTCCATAGTGCTAGTTGGCTTCTTCTCTCTTTTTGGATCTCAATACAATGTTCTCCCCCTCTCTTGTGGAGATCTATTCGATGTAAACTCTTTTTGCAGTGTGTTTGTCGAGATCCGATGAATTGTGGGTTTACGATCAAGTTTATCTATGAATAATATTTGAATCTCCACTGAATTCTTTTATGTATGATTGAGTTATATTTGCAAGTCTCTCCGAATTATCGATTTGGTTTGGCCTCCTAGATTGATCTTTCTTGCCATGGGAGAAGTGCTTAGCTTTGGGTTCAATCTTGCGGTGTCCTTACCCAGTGATAGAAAGGGTTGCAAGGCACGTATTGTATTGTTGCCATCGAGGATAAAAAGATGAGGTTTATATCATATTGCTTGAGTTTATCCCTCTACATCATGTCATCTTTCTTAATGTGTTACTCTGTTCTTATGAACTTAATACTCTAGATGCATGCCGGATAGCAGTTGATGTGTGGAGTAATAGTAGTAGATGCAGGCAGGAGCCGGTCTACTTGTCACGGACGTGATGCCTATATACATGATCATGCGTTGATAATCTCATAATTATTCGCTTTTCTATCAATTGCTCGACAGTAATTTGTTCACCCACCGTAATACTTATGCTATCTTGAGAGAAGCCACTAGTGAAACCTATGGCCCCCGGGTCTATATTTTATCATATAAGTTTCCAATCTACTTTTATTTGCATCTTTACTTTTTGCATCTATATTATAAAATACCAAAAATATTTTTATCTTATCATAATATCTCTATCATATCTCACTTTCGCAAGTGGCCGTGAAGGGATTGACAACCCCTTTATCGCGTTGGTTGCGAGTTCTTTGTTTTTTCTGTAGGTTCGTGGGACTTGTGAGGAGCCTCCTACTGGATTGATACCTTGGTTCTCAAAAACTGAGGGAAATACTTATGCTACTGTGTTGCATCACCCTTTCCTCTTCAAGAAAAACCAATGCAAGCTCAAGACATAGCAGGCATCTTATGCTTTATATAGGCGTAGTGTGGGGCCGCATTGAAACAAGCGAATGCGGTCCGCCCAAGCAAAACGAAACAATATCGAAGATTAAGACTTCGCTTTGGATGTTGTCCAGCGAACCAAAGACAACTTCCAATGTGATTGAGCCCGTACAATGAGCTTCTTCGCTAGGTATTACACCTCTGAAGGTAGTTGTCGTGGGCTTGATCCTTGAGGGATCAATGCCCATTTTGCAAATAGTGTCTTGATAGAGCAAATTAAGGCTACTGCCACCGTCCAGAAGGACTCGTGTGAGGTCGAATCCATCAATGATTGGGTCGACGACGAGAGCTGCCGAACCTTTGTGACCGATACCGGTTGGGGGGTCATTGTGATCAAAAGTGATCGAACAGGCTGCCCATGGGTTAAATTTTGATACGACTGGCTTTATGGGGTAGTCGCCTCGCGGTACGTGCTTGTGTTCCCTCGTAGGGATATGCATCATACATACCATGTTTACTATTTTTACTTCGTGGGGAAATTGCTTTTGTCCCCCTGTATTTGGCTGGCGAGTCTCCTCGTCTTTGCTGTCACTAGGCGTCCCCTTCCCTTTAAGTTCGGCATTGAGCTTTCCTGCTTCGAAAACCCAACAATTTATTTTGGTATGGTTGGCGGGCTTGTCAGGGCTGCCATTAATTTGACAGGGCGGATCCAGTATCTTGTCTAAACTAGATGGGCCATCTTTGTTTTCCTTGAATGGCTTCTTCCATTGACCAGATTTGGAACCACTGAATCCGGCGTTGACCACCATGTCTTGGGTTCCTACATTATTGTTTCGACGCTTTGCATCGAGGCTTGCCATTGCCGTCCCTGACCTCAGAGGTGCCAGGATCGCTGGTGCTATTGTTTCGTTGAGCTAGCCATCTATCTTCTCCCACGCAGAAGTGGGTCATCAGTGCGGTAAGAGCAGCCATAGACTTTGGCTTTTCTCGGCCGAGGTGACAGACCGTCCACTCATCTTGGTCATTATGTTTAAAGGCCTCTAGGGCTTCAGCGTCCAGAAAGTCGACGATTTGGTTCTTTTTAAATAAGAACCTAGTCTAGAGTTTCCAGGCTGACTCTCCGAGCTGTTGGATGATGGGACTGAGGTCGTCAACGTCTGGAGACCGGACATATGTACCTTGGAAGTTGACGCGAAAGGCGTCTTACATGTCTTCCAAGTTGCCAGTGGAGTTTTCTGGGAGGCTGTTTAGCCAGTGTCGGGCTGGTCCCTTTAATTATAGTGGGAGGTATTTGATGGCATGTAGATCATCGCCACGACCCATGGGGATATGGATAAGGATGTCTTCAATCCATACTTCGGGGTCAGTTGTTCCATCATATGATTCGATATTCATAGGTTTGAACCCTTCTGGGATTTCATGCTCCATTACTTCATCAGTGAAGGAGAGGGGGTGTGCGACGCCTCTATATCGGGCCAAGTCGCGACGTAGCTTGGATGGAGTTCATCTGCGGTTTTCGGCCCGGGCGTGATTATACTTGTCGCGTCCGGCTGATAGCCGTCATCGCGCGTCGAGGCCCGCCTCCGTCATCCATAGATTGATCTGTTCGGACCTGCTCTATTGTCCAGGTCTTGCCGCAGGTCATGTTTGTATCCCCGAGATGTTATATCTCTACCTTTGCAATGAGGAGACTCATTGATATCATGCTTAGGAGGAGTAGATCTAAGTTTCAAAGAATCAACATCAAGCAAAAGTTTATCAACGTTCCTAGCCAAATCATCAACTTTAAGCAATTTTTCTTCAAGCAAGGCATTACAATTCTTTTGAGAGACCATAAATTCTTTCACACTATTTTCAAAATAAGAGGGAATCTTATTAAAATTTCCATAGGAGTTATTGTAGGTATTTCCATAATTATTATAGGGATTACTAGGGAACGGTCTAGGATTAAAGTTTCCTCTATAAGCATTGTTACCAATATTGTTACTACCAACAAAATTCACATCCATAGATTCATTATTATTCTCAATCAAAGTAGACAAAGGTATATCATTAGGACCAATAGTGGCACTCTTAGAAGCAAACAATTTCATAAGTTCATCCATCTTTCCACTCAAAACATTAATTTCTTCTATAGCATGAACCTTTTTACTAGTAGATCTTTCGGTGTGCCATTGAGAATAATTAACCATAATATTACCAAGGATTTTTGTATCTTATCCTAAAGTGATTTCCATAAAAGTGCCTCCCGCGGCCGAATCTAAAAGATTTCTAGAAGCAAAATTCAATCCGGCATAAAAAATTTGCAGGATCATCCATAAATTCAAACCATGACTAGGGCAATTTAGAATCATCAATTTCATTCTTTCCCAAGATTGGGCAACATGATCATGATCAAGTTGTTTAAAATTCATAATATCGTTTCTAAGAGAGATGATCTTGGCGGGAGGAAAATATTTAGAGATAAAAGCATATTTGCACTTACTCCAAGAATCAATACTATTTTTAGGCAAAGACGGAAACCAAGTTTTTGTACGATATCTAAGTGAAAATGGAAATACATTCAATTTAACAATATCATTATCCATATCTTTCTTCTTTTGCATATCACACAAATCAACAAAATTGTTTAGATGAGTAGCGGCATCTTCACTAGGAAGGTCGGAGAATTGATCTTTCATAACAAGATTGAACAAAGCAGCATTGATTTCACAAAGACTCAACATCATTAAGAGGATCAATCGGAGTACTAAGGAAATGATTATTATTGTTATTGGAAAAATCACACAATTTGGTATTATCTTCCGCCATCGTGACAAGCAATCCAACACGCAAGCAAACGAAAAAGGCAAGCGAAAGAGAGAGGAGATTGGCAAAGAGAGGGCGAAAAAAGGGCAAAGGTGAAGTGGGGGAGAGGAAAACGAGAGGCAAATGGATAAGTGCGAGGGAGATGAGTTTGTGACGGGTACTTGCTATGTCTTGACTTGAGCGAAGACCTCCCCGGCAATGGCGCCAGAAATCCTTCTTGCTACGACTTGAGCTTGAGTTGGTTTTCCTTGAAGAGGAAAGGGTGATGTAGCAATAGTAGCGTAAGTATTTCCCTCAGTTTTTGAGAACCAAGGTATCAATCCAGTAGGAGGCTCCTCACAAGTTCGACAGTCCTACACAAACAAACAAGAACTCGAAACCAACGCAATAAAGGGGTTGTCAATCCCTTCACGGCCACTTGCGAAAGTGAGATCAAATAGAGATAATATGATAAGATAAATATATTTTTGGTATTTTATGATATAGATTGGAAAAGTAAAGATCCAAATAAAAGTAGATTGAAAGCTTATATGATAAGAGATAGACCCGGGGCCATAGGTTTCACTAGTGGCTTCTCTCAAGATAGCATAATTATTATGGTGGGTGAACAAATTACTATCGAGCAAATTGATAGAAAAGTGCATAGTTATGAGATTATCTAGGCATGATCATGTATATAGGCATCACGTCCGTGACAAGTAGACCGGCTCCTGCCTGCATCTACTACTATTACTCCACAAACGGACCGATATCTAGCATGCATCTAGAGTATTAAGTTCATGAAGAACAGAGTAACGCATTAAGAAAGATGACATGATGTAGAGGGATAAACTCATGCAATATGATATAAACCCCATCTTTTTATCCTCGATGGCAACAATACAATATGTGCCTTAATACCCCTGCTGTCATTGGGAAAGGACACCACAGGCTTGAACCCAAAGCTAAGCACTTCTCCCATGGCAAGAAAGATCAATCTAGTAGGCCAAACCAAACTGATAATTCGAAAAGACTTGCAAAGCTAACTTAATCACACATAAAAGAATTCAGAGGAGATTCAAATATTTCTCATAGATTAACTTGCTGATAAACCCACAATTCATCGGATCTCGACAAACACACCGAAAAAAAGAGTTACATCGAATAGATCTCCAAGAAGAGGAAGGAGAACTTTGTATTGAGAATCAAAGAGAGAGAAGAAGCCATCAAGATAATAACTATGGACCCGATGGTCTGTGGTAAACTACTCACAACTCATCGGAGAGGCCTTGGAGATGATGTAGAGGCCCTTCATGGTGGGTTCCCCTTCCGACGGAGCGCCGACGACGACTCCAAGATGGGATCTCGCAGATACAGAAGGTTGCGGCGGTGGAATTAGGTTTTCGTGCTCGCTTCTAATGTTTTCGGGGTACATGGGTATATATAGGAGGAAGAAGTAGGTCGGTGGACGCTCGAGGCGCCCACGAGGGTGGGGGGCGCGCCCACCCGTAGGGGGCGTGCCGGGCACCCTCGTGGCCGCCTCGCTTGTTTCTTGACTTCCACTCCAAGTCCTTTGGGTCACGTTTGTTCCAAAAAGATCGCTCCTGAAGGTTTCATTCCGTTTGGACTCCGTTTGATATTCCTTTTCTTCGAAATACTGAAATAGGCAAAAAATAGCAATTCGGGGTGGGCCTCCGGTTAGTAGGTTGGTCCAAAAATGATATAAAAGTGTAATGTAAAGCCCATAAACATCCAAAACGGGTAAATATAATAGCATGGAACAATCAAAAATTATAGATAGGTTGGAGACGTATCAATCATCAGCTTTGCTCTGTCAGACGTTCATAACATCTGGTGTTGCTCCTGTAGCGGGTTTGGCACCTACCGGTGCTTCCAGGACGTAATTCTTTTGTGCAGCAATGAGGATAATCCTCAAGTTACGGACTCAGTCCATGTAGTTGGTACCATCATCTTTCAACTTAGCTTTCTCTAGGAGCGCATTAAAATTCAACAGAACTACAACACGGGCCATCTATCTACAACAACATAGACATGCAAAATACTATCAGGTACTAAGTTCATGATAAATTAAAGTTCTATTAATCATATTACTTAAGAACTCCCACTTAGATAGACATCCCTCTAATCGTCTATGTGATCACGTGATCCAAATCAACTAAACCATGTCCGATCATCACGTGAGATGGATTAGTTTTCAATGGTGAACATCACTATGTTGATCATATCTACTATATGATTCACGCTCGACCTTTCGGTCTCAGTGTTCCGAGGCCATATCTGCATATGCTAGGCTCATCCTGTTTAACCCGAGTATGTGCAAAACTGGCTTGCACCCGTTGTATATGAACGTAGAGCTTATCACACCCGATCATCACGTGGTGTCTCGGCACGACGAACTTTCGCAACAGTGCATACTCAGGGAGAACACTTGTACCTTGAAATTTAGTGTGGGATCATCTTATAATGCTACCGCCAAACTAAGCAAAATAAGTTGCATAGAGGATTAACATCACATGCAATAAATATAAGTGATATGATATGGACATCATCATCTTGTGCCTTTGATCTCCATCTCCAAACACCGTCATGATCACTATCATCACCGGCGCGACACCTTGATCTCCATCATAGAATCATTGTCATATCTCCAACTATTGTTTCAACGACTATTGCTACCGCATAGTCATAAAGTAAAAACAATTACAGGGCGATTGCATTGCATACAATAAAGCGACAACCATATGGCTCCTGCCAGTTGCCGATAACTCCGTTACAAAACATGATCATCTCATACAATAAAATTTAGCATCATGTCTTGACCATATCACATCACAACATGCCCTGCAAAAACAAGTTAGACGTCCTCTACTTTTTTGTTACAAGTTTTACGTGGCTGCTATGGGCTGAGCAAGAACAGTTCTTACCTATGCATCAAAAACCACAACGATGTTTCATCAAGTGTGTTGTTTTAACCTTCAACAAGAACCGGGCATAGCCACACTCGATTCAACTAAAGGTGGAGAAACAAACACCCGCCAGCCACCTTTGTGCGAAGCACGTCGGTAGAACCAGTCTCGCGTAAGCGTACGTGTAATGTTGGTCCGGGCCGCTTCATCCAACAATACCGCCGAATCAAAGGATGACATGCTGGTAAGCAGTATGACTATTATCGCCCACAATTCATTTGTGTTCTACTTGTGCATATAACATCTACGCATAAACCTGGCTCGCATGCCACAATTGGGGAATGCAGTACTTTCAAATAAATTCCTACGCACACGCAAGATCCATCTAGGTGATGCATAGCCACGAGAGGGGAGAGTGTTGTCTACATACCCTCGTAGACCGAAAGCGGAAGCGTTATGACAATGTCGTTGATGTAGTTGTACGTATTCATGATCCGACTGATCCTAGGACTGAAAGTACAGCACCTCCGCGATCTGCAAACGTTCAGCTTGGTGATGTCCCACGAACTCTCGATCCAGCTGAGTGTCGAGGGAGAGCTTCATCAGCACGACGGTGTGATGATGGTGATGATGAAGTTACCGACGCAGAGCTTCGCAGAAGCACTGCAACGATATGATTGAGGTGGATTATGGTGGAGGGGGCCACCGCACACGGCTAAGACAATGTATGTCGTGTCTCCGAGGGGGGAGGCCGACCGGCCCTAGGGCGCGCCAAGGAGGGGAGGAATGTTGGGGAAGGAAGGAGTGGGAGAGGGGAAGGAAATTGGGGGCCCTACCCCCATTCCTATATCAATTCGGAATCAAGGGGGAGGGGGCGCGCGCCCTGCCCTAGCAGCCCCTCTCTCTCTCCACTAAGGCACATCTAGGCCCACTAGTTCCCCGGGGGGTTCCGGTAACCCTCTGGCACTCCGGTTTTCCCCGAAATCCCCTGGAACAATTCCGGTGTCCGAATACAGCCATCCAATATATCAATATTTAAGTTTTGACCATTTAGAGACTCGTTGTCATGTCCGTGATCATATCCGGGACTCTGACACTACTAGGAAAACGGCTATAGATGAAATGGACACTAATGGCGCACCACATGTGTGGTGCGCCATTAGTATATAGCAATGGCGCACCACATACAGGTGCACCATTAGTAATATATTACTAATGGTGCACCTGTTGTGTGGTGCGCCATTAGAAGTTTTGAAAAAAATAAAAAAAATTGTTACTAATGGCGCACCGTGGGACAATGCGCCATTACTAGTTGACATAGTAATGGCGCACCACACCCACCATGCGCCATTAGTAGTTTTGAAAAAAAAGTAAAAAAAAAAATAAAACAAATTTGTTAGTAATGGCGCACCTGTGGACAGTTCGCCATTACTAGTTTTAAGTAGTAATGGCGCACTGTC
>NC_041386.1:695499678-695521350 GCF_002162155.2 Triticum dicoccoides
ATTACTAAGTTTTTTTAAAAAAAATCAAAAAAAATTCAAATATTTTTTATTTTTTTTTCAAAACTAGTAATGGCGCACCGTGGGTGTGGTGCGCCATTACTAGTTTAACTAGTAATGGCGTACCACCCCACGGTGCGCCATTACTAACTTGGCCCAACACCGAATGCACCCCCCTGGACCGCCTTTTCAGTTTAAAAAAATAAAAGAAAATGATGGAAATGTCAAAAAAATAAAAGAAAATAAGTTTCCCATATGATATGTGGTCTAGTTGTTGGGAAAATTTACAAATATGAATTTTGACTTTATTTGCAAAATCGGATGAAAAAGTTTTTTAATATGAAAAATCATCTACTCGAAAAGTTACATCCGAATTTAACCGGGGGAACCCCGTTAAACATTTTCAAAATCCCCAAAAACCTAACAGAAAAAAAAGTTATGGGGCTTTCAAGATCTAGAGGCAAAAAAATTCAAAAAAATTCAAACATACTAGTGGCGCACCGTGGATGTGGTGCGCCACTAGTAACAGGAAAAAAATAGTTTTGACATTTTTTTTGAAATTTTTTCAAAAAATGATACGTAATATGACCGGGAAGTTTGAAATACTTCTCAAAATTTCATCATAGTCATGAACATGAACAAAGTCCTAGACATCAACAAGGTATAATAGGATTGATATGCTAGATATATCAACAAGTGCCTGTGAAGTGAGCTATTGCTGGGGTTGGATAGAACTCTGAAGTTAAGCGTGCTTGGGCTGGAGTAGTGTGAGGATGGGTGACTTTTCGGGAAGTTTGACCATAGAGTGCGATTTGACCCGAGATTAAGCCATAGTGACCTGAGATTAAGACAAAAACGAAAAAAAAATTGAAAAAAAAATAAAAAAAATTCTGAAAAAAAATTGAAAAAAATTGTTACTAATGGCACACTTCTATGTGGTGCGCCATTAGTATACCAGATACTAATGGCGCAGCGTGGGCTATTCTAATGGCGCACCAGCGGTGCGCCATTAGTATACCAGATACTAATGGCGCACCACAGGTGCGCCATTAGAAAAAAATCTACTGGAGTGGTGCTAGTGGCGCACCTATAGTGCTCCATTAGTAGCGAAAACAGGTGTGCCACTAGCAGCCCTTTTTCTAGTAGTGTGAACTACCTTCGGTACAGCAAAACACATAAACTCATAATACCAACCGTCACCGAACGTTAAGCGTGCGGACCCTACGGGTTTGAGAACTACGTAGACATGACCGAGACACGTCTCCGGTCAATAACAAATAGCAGAACCTAGATGTTCATATTGTATCCCACATATTCTATGAAGATCTTTATAGGTCAAACCGCATAACAACATACGTTGTTCCCTTTGTCGTCGGTATGTTACTTGCCCGAGATTCGATCGTCGATATCTCTATACCTAGTTCAATCTTGTTAGCGGCAAGTCTCTTCACTCGTTTTGTAATGCATCATCCCGCAACTAACTCATTAGTTACATTGCTTGCAAGGCCTATAGTGATGTGCATTATCGAGAGGGCCCAGAGATACCTATCCAACAATCGGCGTGACAAATCCTAATCTCGATCTATGCCAACTCAAGAAACACCAGTTACGTTGTGACGTTTGGTAGCTGATACGTCTCCATCGTATCTATAATTTTTGATTGTTCCATGCCAATATTATACAACTTTCATATACTTTTGGCATTTTTTAAACTATTTTTGAGACTAACATATTGATCCAGTGCCCAGTGTCAGTTCCTATTTGGTGCATGTTTTTTGTTTCGCAGAAAATCCATATCAAACGAAGTCCAAATGGGATAAAAACCGACGGAGAATTTTTTTGGAATATTTATGATTTTTGGGAAGAAGAATCAACGTGAGTCGATGCCCGAGGGGGCCACGAGGCAGGGGGCACGCCCTAGGGGGCTAGGCGCGCCCCTGACCCTCGTGGACACCCCATAAGGTAGTTGTTGCCCATCTTTCGTCGCAAGAAAGCTAATATCTGGAGAAAAATCGTGTTCAAAGTTTAAATCCAATCGGAGTTACACATCTCGGGGAATATAAGAAACGGTGAAAGGGAAGAATCTGGAACGCAAAAACAGAGAGCGACAGAGAGACAGATCCAATCACAAAGGGGCTCTCGCCCCTCCCACGCCATGGAGACCATGGACCAGAGGGAAAACCCTTCACCCATCTAGAGAGAAGGTCAAGGAATAATAAGAAGAAGGGGGGCTCTCTCCCGCTCTCTCCCGGTGGCGCCGGAACACCGTCGGGGCCATCATCATCACCGCGATCTACACCAACACCTCCGTCATCTTCACCAACATCACCATCACCATCCCCCATCTATCTACAGCGGTCCACTTTCCCGTAACCCGTTGTACCCTCTACATGAACATGGTGCTTTATGCTTCATATTATTATCCAATGATGTGTTGCCATCCTATGATGTCTGAGTAGATTTTCGTTGTCCTTTCGGTAATTGGTGAATTGCTATGATTGGTTCAATTTGTTTCTGGTTATGTAGATGTCCTTTGGTGCCCATCATATGAGCGCGCGCGTGGATCACACCATAGGATTAGTTGTATGTTGATAGGACAATGTATTGGAGGGCAAGAGTGACAGAAGCTTCAACCTAGCATAGAAATTGATGCATACGTGATTGAAAGCGCACCAATATATCTTAATGCTATGGTTGGGTTTTACCTTAATAAACATTAGTAGTTGCGTATGCTTGCTAATAGTTCCAATCATAAGTGCATAGAATTCCAAGTCTGGGATGACATGCTAGCAGTGGCCTCTCCCACATAAAACTTGCTATCGGTCTAGTAAAGTAGTCAATTGCTTAGGGACAATTCCTTAACTCCTACCACCACTTTTCCACACTCTCTATACTAACTTTATTGCTTATTTCCCTAAACAGCCCCTAGATTTTATTTACGTGCTCTTTATTGTCTTGCAAACCTATCCAACAACACCTACAAAGTACTTCTAGTTTCATACTTGTTCTAGGTAAAGTGACGGTTAAGCGTGCGTAGAGTTGTATTGGTGGTCGATAGAAGTTGAGGGAATATTTGTTATACCTTTAGCTCCTGATTGGGTTCGATACTCTTACTTATCGAAAGAGGCTACAATTGATCCTGTCGGGGAAACTGATCCACGAACACCTATGGGACCGGCGGACCGAGCCCCTTTCGGTTCGGCTGGGGGCGGAGATCGCATGAAGAGCGGATCGAGGCAAAGCACACGAGCAGTTTACCCAGCTTCGGAGCTCTCCGGAGAGATAACACTCCTACTGCTGCATGTCTGAGTGTATTGAGTTCTTGCTCGGGAGCGCTGAGTGCTACAGTACACACTAGCTGCTAACGAGACCGAGCGTGAGTGTTTTTCTGTCCTCCCCCCCTCTACGTTGCGCATGGGCCTCCTTTTATATGCTAAAGGGGTCACCGACAGGTGGCAACGTAGACAAGGGTAAAAATGGAAAAGGAATTGTGGTTGGTACATCTACCTGTACAGTGTATCATACCTAACCCTGACGGCAGGGGACAAAGGCATTAAATGCCCGTCTGCGTCGCCCAAATAGTGCAAAAAGGGACCGTCAGGGACGCCACCGCTCGCCACGATGGCAGTCTTGTCAGCGTCGCTTGCCACCGCGCACCGCTGGCTGCACAACCTCTTGCCACGCGCGCCTGGAAAGGCCCCAGGGCGACACGTTGGTTGATGTGCTGGAGCGCGGGTACAGAGTGGTAGCTTGCCGCGGCAAGCGCCTTGCCGCGGTCGTTGTCTTGTCACGTCCGGAAGCTTGTCGCTCACCGGGCCTCGCCGGGACGCGTGGCGCGTCGCGGCAAGTTCCTTGAGATGCCTTGGTTGGCCTTCCCGGCAAGCTCCTCTTGCCGGGGCCTTGTCTCCTTGGCTTGAATACTTTGTTCTTGACTGGCTCCAAAGGAACCACGGAGGACCTTGGCGGTCACCCGACAAGCCTTGCCGCGGGGTGCTGCAACTGCCCGTGCACAAGTTCGGGATACTAGGGTACCCCTACTCTAGTACACCGATAGGAGCCCCCGGGCCTGGGCCACACACGGGGTCGAGCGCTGTTGGGCCAGGCCCAAAACAGGGCACGGGCACACGCAGCCTGGGTTAGGCCGTATCTCACTCCGATGAGCACCTCCAACCCAGCGCCAAGCTCAGCTTGTTCTTTAAAGGCGTGGCGACGGCCCTCCAACGACTCCGGGAGAAGATCCCAAAGCAGCTGACCGACGAGTCGCGCAAGATCTGCGCGGGAGCTCTTCAAAAGGTGCTGGTGAAGGTGGCCTTCCGCAACCCAGCCCTCAACCTCACCAACCTCCTCAGGTCCCTGCCGCCGGATGCTGATCTGGAAGCGCTCAAGGCCCTTGTCGCACCCATTGTGGACAAGGTGAGCGATATCAAGAGGGTTGAGGGCGATCGCGTAGATTAGGCCGCTCGTTTTCTCTTTTTCTTTGTCACTACGGGTCATGTCATGAGAACAATCTGTTAGAGCTGCGACAAGCTATCTTGTAATATAACTCTATTTTGGGTAGAGATTGCTGTATTATTTCCTCTACTTGATTCGTTCCTTTGTATGTTTTTGCCCTACGCTTTCAGGGAACTTGTCGGCGCAGGCACCTGGGCCGCGAGCGCTGAGTGCGGGACGTCAGCAGCCTGCTGGCGGAGCCGCTTCCGACAAGAAACGTTGTCGCAACTAGTCGCAGCTCACTTAAGTTGTTGAGCGGACTCGAAACAAAGTAAGGGCACAACTAGCTACGAGTTGGTTCCTCCGCGCACAGGTTTTCCATACAAAGCACGGTCGTTCGAGGAAGATAACTTAAAAATTTTAAAACTGATTGCTCAAACTTTAGCAACTTAGATTTTCTGTCGTTTGCTTCCCGGTAAGGCGAAACTTCCTCGGACGACGCTTGGTCCACACCATATGTCGGGGAAACTGATCCACGAACACCTATGGGACCGGCGGACCGAGCCCCTTTCGGTTCGGCGGGTGGCGGAGATCGCATGAATAGCGGATCGAGGCGAAGCACACGAGAAGTTTACCCAGCTTCGGAGCTCTCCAGAGAGATAACACTCCTACTGCTGCATGTCTGAGTGTATTGAGTTCTTGCTTGGGAGCGCTGAGTGCTATAGTACACACTAGCTGCTAATGAGACCGAGCGTGAGTGTTTTTCGGTCCCCCCCCCCCCCTTTACGTTGCGCATGGGCCTCCTTTTATATGCTAAAGGGGTCACCGACAGGTGGCAACGTAGACAAGGGTAAAAATGGAAAAGGAATTGTGGTTGGTACAGCTACCTGTACAGTGTATCATACCTAACCCTGACGGCAGGGGACAAAGGCATTAAATGCCCGTCTGCGTCGCCCAAATAGTGCAAAAAGGGACCGTCAGGGACGCCACCACTCGCCACGATGGCAGTCTTGTCAGCATCGCTTGCCACCGCGCACCGCTGGCTGCACAGCCTCTTGCCACGCACGCCTGGAAAGGCCCCAGGGCGACACGTTGGTTGATGTGCTGGAGCGCGGGTACAGAGTGGTAGCTTGCCGCGGCAAGCGCCTTGCCGCGGTCGTTGTCTTGTCGCGTCCGGAAGCTTGTCGCTCACCGGGCCTCACCGGGACGCGTGGCGCGTCGCGGCAAGTTCCTTGAGATGCCTTGGTTGGCCTTCCCGGCAAGCTCCTCTTGCCGGGGCCTTGTCTCCTTGGCTTGAATACTTTGTTCTTGACTGGCTCCAAAGGAACCACGGAGGACCTTGGCGGTCACCTGGCAAGCCTTGCCGCGGGGTGCTGCAACTTCCCGTGCACAAGTTCGGGATACTAGGGTACCCCTACTCTAGTACACCGACAGGAGCCCCCGGGCCTGGGCCACACACGGGGTCGAGCGCTGTTGGGCCAGGCCCAAAACAGGGCACGGGCACACGCGGCCTGGGTTACACCGTATCTCACTCCGATGAGCACCTCCAACCCAGCGCCAAGCTCAGCTTGTTCTTTAAAGGCGTGGCGACGGCCCTCCAACGACTCCGGGAGAAGATCCCAAAGCAGCTGGCCGACGAGTCGCGCAAGATCTGCGCGGGAGCTCTTCAAAAGGTGCTGGTGAAGGTGGCCTTCCGCAACCCAGGCCTCAACCTCACCAACGTCCTCAGGTCCCTGCCGCCGGATGCTGATCTGGAAGCGCTCAAGGCCCTTGTCGCACCCATTGTGGACAAGGTGAGCGATATCAAGAGGGTTGAGGGCGATCGCGTAGATTAGGCCGCCCGTTTTCTCTTTTTCTTTGTCACTACGGGTCATGTCATGAGAACAATCTGTTAGAGCTGCGGCAAGCTATCTTGTAATATAACTCTATTTTGGGTAGAGATTGCTGTATTATTTCCTCTACTTGATTCCTTCCATTGTATGTTTTTGCCCTACGCTTTCAGGGAACTTGTCGGCGCAGGCACCTGGGCCGCGAGCGCTGAGTGCGGGACGTCAGCAGCCTGCTGGCGGAGCCGCTTCTGACAAGAAACGTTGTCACAACTAGTCGCAGCTCACTTAAGTTGTTGAGCGGACTCGAAACAAAGTAAGGGCGCAACTAGCTACGAGTTGGTTCCTCCGCGCACAGGTTTTCCATACAAAGCACGGTCGTTCGAGGAAGATAACTTAAAAATTTTAAAACTGATTGCTCAAACTTCAGCAACTTAGATTTTCTGTCGTTTGCTTCCCGGTAAGGTGAAACTTCCTCGGACGACGCTTGGTCCACACCATATGTCGGGGAAACTGATCCACGAACATCTATGGGACCGGCGGACCGAGCCCCTTTCGGTTCGGCGGGGGGGGCGGAGATCGCATGAATAGCGGATCGAGGCGAAGCACACGAGCAGTTTACCTAGCTTCGGAGCTCTCCGGAGAGATAACACTCCTACTGCTGCATGTCTGAGTGTATTGAGTTTTGCTTGGGAGCGCTGAGTGCTACAGTACACACTAGCTGCTAACGAGACCGAGCGTGAATATTTTTCTGTCCTCCCCCCCCTTTACGTTGCGCATGGGCCTCCTTTTATATGCTAAAGGGGTCACCGACAGGTGGCAACGTAGACAAGGGTAAAAATGGAAAAGGAATTGTGCTTGGTACAGCTACCTGTACAGTGTATCATACCTAACCCTGACGGCAGGGGAAAAAGGCATTAAATGCCCGTCTGCGTCGCCCAAATAGTGCAAAAAGGGACCGTCAGGGACGCCACCGCTCGCCACGATGGAAGTCTTGTCAGCGTCGCTTGCACCGCGCACTGCTGGCTGCACAGCCTCTTGCCACGCGCGCCTAGAAAGGCCCCAGGGCGACACGTTGGTTGATGTGCTGGAGCGCGGGTACAGAGTGGTAGCTTGCCGCGGCAAGAGCCTTGCCGCGGTCGTTGTCTTGTCGCGTCCGGAAGCTTGTCGCTCACCGGGCCTCGCCGGGACGCGTGGCGCGTCGCGGCAAGTTCCTTGAGATGCCTTGGTTGGCCTTCCCGGCAAGCTCCTCTTGCCGGGGCCTTGTCTCCTTGGCTTGAATACTTTGTTCTTGACTGGCTCCAAAGGAACCACGGAGGACCTTGGAGGTCACCCGGCAAGCCTTGCCGCGGGGTGCTGCAACTGCCCGTGCACAAGTTCGGGATACTAGGGTACCCCTACTCTAGTACACCGACAAGAGCCCCCGGGCCTAGGCCACACACGGTGTCGAGCGCTGTTGGGCCAGGCCCAAAACAGGGCATGGGCACAGTGGCCTGGGTTACGCCGTATCTCACTCCGATGAGCACCTCCAACCCAACGCCAAGCTCAGCTTGTTCTTTAAAGGCGTGGCGACGGCCCTCCAATGACTCCGGGAGAAGATCCCAAAGCAGCTGGCCGACGAGTCGCGCAAGATCTGCGCAGGAGCTCTTCAAAAGGTGCTGGTGAAGGTGGCCTTCCGCAACCCAGGCCTCAAGCTCACCAACATCCTCAGGTCCCTGCCGCCGGATGCTGATCTGGAAGCGCTCAAGGCCCTTGTCGCACCCATTGTGGACAAGGTGAGCGATATCAAGAGGGTTGAGGGCGATCGCGTAGATTAGGCCGACCGTTTTCTCTTTTTCTTTGTCGCTGCTGGTTATGTCATGGGAACAATCTGTTAGAGCTGCGACAAGCTATCTTGTAATATAACTCTATTTTGGGTAGAGATTGATGTATTATTTCCTCTACTTGATTCCTTCCTTTGTATGTTTTTGCCCTACGCTTTCAGGGAACTTGTCGGCGCAGGCACCTGGGCCGCGAGCGCTGAGTGCGGGATGTCAGCAGCCTGCTGGCGGTGCCGCTTCCGACAAGAAACCTTGTCGCAACTAGTCGCAGCTCACTTAAGTTGTCGAGCGGACTCGAAACAAAGTAAGGGCGCAACTAGCTACGAGTTGGTTCCTCCGCGCACAGGTTTTCCATACAAAGCACGGTCGTTCGAGGAAGATAACTTAAAAAATTTAAAACTGATTGCTCAAACTTTAGCAACTTAGATTTTCTGTCGTTTGCTTCCCGGTAAGGCGAAACTTCCTCGAACGACGCTTGGTCCACACCATATGTCGGGGAAACTGATCCACGAACACCTATGGGACCGGCGGACCGAGCCCCTTTCGGTTCGGCGGGGGGCAGAGATCGCACGAAGAGCGGATCGAGGCGAAGCACACGAGCAGTTTATCGAGCTTCAGAGCTCTCCGGAGAGATAACACTCCTACTGCTGCATGTCTGAGTGTATTGAGTTCTTGCTCGGGAGCGCTGAGTGCTACAGTACACACTAGCTGCTAACGAGACCGAGCGTGAGTGTTTTTCTGTCCTCCCCCCCCCCTCTATGTTGCGCATGGGCCTTCTTTTATATGCTAAAGGGGTCACCGACAGGTGGCAACATAGACAAGGGTAAAAATGGAAAAGGAATTGTGGTTGGTACAGCTACCTGTACAGTGTATCATACCTAACCCTGACGGCAGGGGACAAAGGCATTAAACGCCCGTCTGCGTCGCCCAAATAGTGCAAAAAGGGACCGTCAGGGACGCCACCGCTCGCCACGATGGCAGTGTTGTCAGCGTCGCTTGCCACCGCGCACCGCTGGCTGCACAGCCTCTTGCCATGCGCGCTTGGAAAGGCCCCAGGGCGACACGTTGGTTGATGTGCTGGAGCGCGGGTATAGAGTGGTAGCTTGCCGCGGCAAGCGCCTTGCCGCAGTCGTTATCTTGTCGCGTCCGGAAGCTTGTCGCTCACCGGGCCTCGCCGGGACGCGTGGCGTGTCGCGGCAAGTTCCTTGAGATGCCTTGGTTGGCCTTCCCGGCAAGCTCCTCTTGTCGGGGCCTTGTCTCCTTGGCTTGAATACTTTGTTCTTGACTGGGTCCAAAGGAACCACGGAGGACCTTGGCGGTCACCCGGCAAGCCTTGCCGCGGGGTGCTGCAACTGCCCGTGCACAAGTTCGGGATACTAGGGTACCCCTACTCTAGTACACCGACAGATCCCCTATACTTGTGGGTTATGAAGACTATTTTTTGGCGCCGTTGTCGGGGAGTTATAGCGTGTGGTGAATATTCTCGTGTGTGCTTGTTTGCTTTATCACTAAGTAGTTTTTATTTTGAGCTCCCGTTTTCTATCTTTAGTTATAGGTAGGAAACGCAAAATACCAAAAAATTAGTTGTACCTACTACACCAATGGTTGAAGAACCACTCAAAATCTATCACACTCCTGAAGCTTTTTACTTGGATCATCTTAGATCCCTATGTGCTCGTGCTGAAACCCAACTAGCTTAGTTGAGGGAAAATCTTTAGATGAGCATGCTTGTTATGTCCAACACCGATTATCTCAAGGGAAACTTGTACTGGATCAAATTCATCGTTTACAATGCTATGCTTGGAATTTATGTGAAATATATGATTTTACTTGTTGTTCTGAAGACCCTAAGAAACAACTTCCCTACCAATGTGAGTTTAGTGATAATGGAATCGTATCTTTGTATGCTAAGGGTGTTTATAATTACTATGATGTTCAACAAACTGAAGAATTTGTTGCTTTTAAGGGTGCTTATGAAGTTGCTTCTTTGATTAGAAAGTATGATGCTACTCTTTACAAATCTGAAATTTTTTCCATACTTAAATATTCTTATGATAATTATGCTTCTAATGCCTATGTTAAACCATATATTGAGGACTCCTCTGCTGTCCAAGAGATTAATATTTTGCAGGAGTCTATGGAAGAAGAAATTGATGAAACTGTGAGCTCATTGGATGAAAAAGATGAGGAGGAGAGCGAAGAACATATGGAGGAAGAGAGGATTGATCACCCATGCCCACCTTCTAATGATAGTAACTCTTGAACTCATACATTGTTTAATTTCCCTTCATGCTTACCAAAGGATGATTGCTATGATGATTGTTATGATCCCGTTGATTCTCTTGAAATACCCCTTTTTGATGATGCTTGCTATGCTTGTGGCCATGATGCCAATATGAATGGTGCTTATGGAGATGAACTTGCTATAGTTCCTTATGTTAAGCATGAAATTGTTGCTATTGCACCCATACATAATAGTCCTATTATCATTTTAAATTCTCCAAACTACACTATATAGGAGAAGTTTACTCTTGTTAAGGATTATGTTGATGGGTTGCATTTTACTGTTGCACATGATGATTTTGGTAGATTAGGGAGTTCCAGACTAGGGGGTGTCCGGATAGCCGAACTATCATCATCGACCGGACTCCAAGACTATGAAGATAGAAGATTGAAGACTTCGTCCCGTGTCCGGATGGGACTTTCCTTGGCGTGGAAGGCCAGCTTGGCGATACGGATATGTAGATCTCCTACCATTGTAACCAACTCTGTGTAACCCTAGCCCTCTCTGGTGTCTATATAAACAGGATGGCTTTAGTCCATAGGACGAACAACAATCATACCATAGGCTAGCTTCTAGGGTTTAGCCTCCTTGATCTCATGGTAGATCTACTCTTGTAACACACATCATCAATATTAATCAAGCAGGACGTGGGGTTTTACCTCCATCAAGAGGGCCCGAACCTGGGTAAAACATCGTGTCCCTTGTCTCCTGTTACCATCCACCTAGACGCACAGTTTGGGACCCGCTACCCGAGATCCGCCGGTTTTGACACCGACATTGGTGCTTTCGTTGAGAGTTCCTCTGTGCCGTCACCATCAGGAAGGATGCCTTTTCCCGTCTTTAAAGACGGCACCGTCGTCAAGGGAGATTTGGCCGCCGGCCAGACTATCTGGCTAGGCGGTTTTCTTATGACCGCCTATTTGGCCACCGCTCCGACAATGACCTCTCGGGTCATTAAAAGCGATCTTCACGTCAGCTCGGAATTCGCCGAGCAGCTAGATCTGATTGAGCTCTCCTCCGTAAACGAGCTCTTGGATCGCATCGCCGCCCTGGGAGTCGCTACCGACTACGATCAGATTGGGCTTAAAACTAATCTGAGAGAAATTAACTCTCCCCAGGTTACCCACCACGTTGTTGTGGTAGAGGAACAATGCGGCGATTCTTCTTCTATGATAAAAACCAACTATGTCCGGATTCCCGATCCCTCCATGCCGGATTGCCGCGGAGGGACGGACGCTACTCAAATACTGAACCTAAAGTCAGGCATCGGACCAGATTTGTTGGAAGGCATCCAGCAAACCAAGATTCCGAATCCGGAAGCTTCTTGGCCTTTGAGCCTCAGATCGGGCGGGGTTCCGAACTTAATTCCACCCGCCCACCCAAACATAAGCGATCTATCTCAAATATGGCAAGAGCCCGATGAAACAGTACATCATTACTAGGCCAGATTCCTCAAAGGACTGCCGTGAAGAAAGCGTGATTTCAATTTTCTGCAACAATTGCACGGACAAGGGAATCATAAACGCCATCAGTTGTCGCAAAGTTACACGCTTCGCTGACCTAGCGACCATTGTACAAAAATACTGCGCGATGGAGAGTGCCTGGAAAATCGAAACTAGGTTTTGGGACAATCCGGCCCTGAATACAACCCTAGTCCGAGATAAAATGGTGCGTCATACTCAAGCACCTGGGTTAAAAACCAAAAAGCAAAAAACCCCTAAAGGGTACGGAACCGTACTGGAGGGATGGCTGAACGGACCCTGCAAAATCCACAGCACGGAGGGCGCCACTCCAACACATAGCCTTCGAGCATGTTGGATACTACGACAGGTGGCCAAAAGTGGCGAAGGCTTTTTATCCCCGGGCAACCAGCCCAGCAGTACTAGTACGGTATTAACAGTCTTCTAGACTTTCGCATCAAACAACATGCGGAAACGAACAATCCGCAGCCTCGCCGAAGTCTACCAAGTAGCAACAACAAATCCATGGAGCGACACGGCTATCACCTTCAATGCCAGCGACGAACCTAAATCCGAACAGCTACAGCACCACCCGCATTTGTCCTCAGTCCGATAGTGGAGGTCTTTCGTCTTACCAAGGTACTCATGGATGGCGGCAGCGGATTAAACCTCATCTACGAGGAAACCCTTCAAAAAATGGAAATTGACTGGAGCCGCATTGAGCGAAGCAGCACAACCTTCAGGGGAATAATCCCTAGTTGAGAAGTGCGCTGCACAGGAAAAATCACACTAGATGTAGTGTTCGGCTCGCCGGACAATTACAGGTCCGAAGAGGTCACGTTCCAAGTGGCCCCATTCGGCAGCGGATACCACGCTTTGTTAGGGCGAGAGGCATTCACAATCTTCCAAGCTATACGCCATTACGGGTACATGAAGCTCAAAATGCCAGGACCCAATGGAATAATCACTCTCGCCAATGATCCAGATACAGCACTCCGCGCTGAAAATAAGACAGCCGCACTGGCCCTAGAGGCATTATCCAAAGCCCTAGCGGCAGAGGAACTAACTGCGCTGCGCTCCACGGTGGATAGGGACGATGTGATACTCGATAAGAGGTCCAAGTCCACCTCTTTTAAACCAGCAGACGAAATAGTCAAATTTCATGTCCATCCAATGGACCCCACCAAGACGGCCTCCATTGGGGCACAATTAAATCCTGATGTAGAAGCCGCACTACGAGAATTCCTCCGGGAAAATTGGGACATTTTTGCCTGGCACCCTTCAGACATGCCAGGAATCCCACGCAGGCTGGCAGAGCACAGCCTAAATATCCTAAAAGGATTCAAGCCAGTCAAACAAGCTCTTCGGCGATTTTCCAAACCCAAAAGACAGGCAATGGGAGAGGAGCTAGCCAAACTCTTAGAAGCCGGATTCACCAGAGATATAAAACATCCGGACTGGCTAGCCAACCTAGTAATGGTACCAAAAAAGGACAAATCCTGGCGCCTCTGCGTCGATTTCAAAGACCTTAACAAGGCCTGTCCAAAGGACCCTTTCCCTCTCCCTCGCATCGACCAAATCATCGATGCTACCGCTGGGCACGATTCATTGTGCTTCCTCGATGCATACTCCAGATACCATCAAATTGAGATGGCGGAAAAAGACCAGGCCGCAACGGCATTCAGTACTCCATATGGGCCATTCTGCTTCAACACAATGCCCTTCGGACTCAAAAACGCCGGCGCAACATATCAGCGCATGATTCAGACATGTCTGGCTACCCAGATAGGCAAAACAGTAGAGGCATACGTAGACGATGTGGTCGTCAAGACCAAACACGTCAAAACTCTAGTAGGCGACTTGAGGGTGACATTCGACAACCTCCGAGCATATGACATTAAGCTCAACCCGGAAAAATGTGTCTTCGGCGTACCAGCCGGAAAGCTCTTGGGCTTCATTGTATCCGGTAGAGGAATTGAAGCAAACCCAGCCAAGATCCAAGCGCTATCACAATTGGATATTCCAAAGGACCTCAAGCAAATACAAAAACTAACTGGATGCGTAGCGGCTCTAAGCCACTTCATCTCCCGTTTGGGAGAAAAGGCTCTGCCCCTCTATCGCCTCCTCCGGCGCAGCAAACACTTCGAATGGATGGATGCCGCCACGACCGGACTCGAAGAAATCAAGGCCATACTAGCAACAAATCCGGTCCTGGCCGCGCCCAACCTGGGCGAACCTATGTTATTATATATCGCAGCAACACATCAAGTTGTTAGCGCGGTACTCGTCGTCGAACGAGAAACAGAAGGGCACAGATTCCCTCTTCAAAAACCAGTGTACTACGTATCCACTGTCTTAACTCCATGCAAGTCCCGGTATCCACATTATCAAAAGATAGCGTATGCGGTGTTCATGGCATCCCGGAAGCTGCGACACTACTTTCAAGAGTGTTCCATAACGGTGGCCTCCGAAGTACCTCTCAATGATATTATAAATAATCGCGACGCAACGGGCAGGATTGCAAAATGGGCCATTGAGTTCTTGCCATTTGACATAACCTACAAACCACGGCGAGCTATAAAGTCGCAAGTTCTGGCTGACTTCGTCCCTGAATGGACCGAAGACGAACTCCCTAAATAGTACGGCGTGTACTCCAATTGGATCATGCATTTCGACGGATCCAAAATGTTGGCTGGCTTGGGGGCTGGCGTCGTCTTGACGTCCCCAACTGGAGACACAGTCCAATACGTACTTCAAATAATATACATGGACTTCAACAACGCAGCCGAATACGAGGCCCTTCTACACGGCCTCCGGATGGCAATCTCCATGGGCATTCAACGCCTAGAGGTGCGCGGGGATTCAAACCTTGCAATATCCCAAGTAAATGGAGACTTTGACGCCAAAGATCCGAAAATGGCAGCTTACCGCAACGCCGTCCTAAAAATGTCAGCTCGGTTCGAAGGACTCGAATTCCACCATGTAGCCCGGGATAATAACCAGGCAGCAGACGTGTTGGCACGCATCGGCGCAAAACGCGACGTCGTCCCTCCAAACATCTAACTAGAACGGCTCTTTAAGCCATCCGTATTATGGGAAGAGGAGTCCGGAAATAATAATCCGGAGCCTGCTGCCTCACCTAACTCAGACCACTCTGACACAATCAGCGGCTCAGACAATGAAATAACACCTTCAGCCCACGAAATAATGGCAGTAATTGCCCCGTGGACGGAACCATTCCTAGCCTACTTAATCAGGAAGGAACTTCCCGAAGACCAAAATGAGGCCCGCTGCATAGTTCGGCGATCTAAAGCCTACAAGGTCCATGAGGGAGAACTTTATAAAAAAAGCACAACCGGAGTCCTTCAAAGGTGTATCTCCGAAGAGGAAGGGAGAAATCTCCTGGCTGAAATTCATGCCAGACTCGGCGGGCACCACGCTGCAGCCCGGGCCCTTGTAGGCAAGGCCTTCCGTACAGGATTTTATTGGCCGACAGCCCGGGCAGATGCTCAGGACTTAGTCCAACGATGTGTTGGTTGCCAGCTCTTTGCTAATCAGAGCCACATGCCACCCACCGCCCTCAAAACTATACCCATCACCTGGCCGTTCGCGGTCTGGGGGCTTGACATGGTTGGACCCCTTAAAGGGGGAACCCACAAGCACAAATACTTATTGGTCATGGTGGACAAATTCACCAAATGGATTGAGGCCAAGCCGGTTAAAATGGCAGAATCCGGACCCGTGATAGACTTCATATCCGGGGTAGTACACCGTTTTGGCATCCCCCACAGCATCATCACTGATAACGACACGAATTTCACGGCCGACGAGGTTATACTCTGGTGCAAAAACATGGGCATCAATCTCAACTATGCTTCTGTCTATCACCCCCAAACTAACGGTCAAGTCGAGCGAGCAAATGGTCTAATCATGAGCGGCATCAAACCCAAACTAGTGCGGTCCCTCAAGGAATCTAACACGCACTGGGTATAGGAGCTCGACTCTGTACTCTGGGGGCTGCGGACCACGCCAAACCGAACTACCGGATTCACACCATTTTTCATGGTGTACGGCGCAGAGGCAGTTATGCCCTGCGATATAATTCATGACTCACCTCACGTGTGCATGGACGAAGAAAGAGAAGCCGAGTTGGATCGGCAGGACAGTTTGGACGCCTTAGAGGAGGAGCGGGGCGTGCCAAAAGCTCGTTCCGCATTTTATCAGCAGCAGGCTCGACGATATCAAAGCAGAGAAGTACGGGCCAAAACTTACAATGTTGGCAAACTTGTTCTACGCCTGCCGGACAAGAAAAAGGACAAACTTAAGCCCAAGTGGGAAGGTCCCTTCATCATCGGCCAAGTCCTGACCGGCGGAGCATACCGTCTACGCAACGCATCTGACAACCGACTCGAGCCGAACCCATGGAACGCAGCCCGCCTCCGAAGATTCTACGCCTAACGCCGGACTCAGAGTTCGTTTCACTCCTCCGTCGACCTTTTTACATTTTCACTGTCTCTTGTCCCCCTCCTTCTTCCCACTTTTTTTTCAATACCTTTGATAGGCTGATTTGCGCATAGTTCGCACACACTTCATGTGCGCCTAGCACTCATTATACCTGGGGGCTTCTCTAACAGAAGCTTATTTATATGGGCTTCATGCCCAACACATGTGTCATACTTCTGCATATACCTTTTATTCACAATTATATGCATCGATATGACTTAAGTTTTGGCCAAGCTGGGTTGCCTGGCTCCTGTGCTTACCCCTACGTTCCCGATTGTTCGGCTAGGAGGTAAAGGGAGCACCTCTGTGATTGTTACTGCCGGGTCAGCTGGATGTGTACCTCAGACTGGGTGAAGCCGAAAGCTAGCGTTCTTAAGAGAATATTCGGTCAGTGACTGGAAAGATGATTTATTACTTACCTATTTATCTGCCCCCAGATGCTTTTTCTGCTATTTTCGTAGTCCGGACATGCACTTTAGGGCATGCCTCCCAGGGAAAGGAACCCTTAACGGAACTATTCTCCCTAGAAGATGTTTCTTACTAACCATGTAATATAACATAGCTAGTTGGGCACTTGTCTGATAAAGCAATTATGACCCCGACGCCTTGTCTCCATGCATGCCCCGGTTCTTTTATAACTGTAAGGGTATTCAGACACACTCCGGACTGTTGGGTCCCGAGGTTGAAGCGAAAAGGTCCGCAAAGACAAATGATCTACAATCCGGCTAGAAGGCATTCTATATGTCATTTCAAAATTACATCGTCAAACTGACTGATTGTACTCCTCTTCAATCCCATCTAACAGGCTGTCTAATTTACAGTCCTGTTGGGAATATTTTGCGGCCAGCTCTACTTGGCCGTACATCAAGCTCACAGGGATCTCCTTCCCATCAGACCCCGCAGGTCTGACTTCGGCCATGTGGTTTGGGTCAGCCTTCGGGTACCGCGTCTTCACCATGGCCTAGGCCTCCCTGGCGCCTTGACGGTAGGCCGATATCTTCCACAGACGGAGGCGTCGCCGTACTCCCTGAAGCTTCTCAGCAAGCCCTCCAAGGCCCTCAGGTAGGGAGACGGAAGCCCATAAGGCCTGAACGACGCCACTCATCGCCTGCCAAACACGTTCGAGCAGTTGCACCAGCTTGGGAAGTTGGTCACCCGTTGAACCGGGCATTTCCTTCGCAGGGCGACCTGTGAGCACACCTAAAGACACATTTCTGTCAATCGACTTCCTCGCCGAATTCTTCTTTTCAAAGGAATTTTCTCAAGCACTTACTATAAATGCCGCGACGAAGCCACTGATTCTCCTTCACGGAGCCAGACAGCTGGGCCCGAACACCTTTCAGCGCTTCTCCTAGCTGGGTGTGGGCATCCTGGAGCTTGTTCCTCTCCTGCTGCACCTTCATAAGCACCCTCTCGCCGGCCTTTAGCTGACACAGTAGCTGTTGCTTGTCCGGATCTAGTCTGGCGCCCTCTGCAATATTATTGTCAGATTTACGCACACGCCGCACTTTGTTAACTACATATCTTTTCGAAGTACGTATTACCAGCGGGGGTCTCTGTGGCTCCCCCTGTGGCGGCCAGTGCGGCCTCAAGTTGGGCCTTGCACTCTTGAAGCTCCTGGGACAGGTGGGTATTCTTCTCCGTAAGATCCTGCATAATAAATGATCCTTAAATCAGTTATTTTAACTATTTTAGGTCTTGGGGGCTACTGGCATATATAACTATTAAAATTAATTATCCATATGTCCTTCACATACTGCTCCGTGGCTCTGGTTAAACCATCTCGAGCGGCACGGAGGTGCGCGTCTCCCGCTTCAAAGGCATTCAATGCCTCTGGGGAGAAACACACATCAAGAAGAACTGTCCGGCGACGCCTGTGATTCATGGCGCTCTCCACCTTAGACCGGGTGGCGGACAACCTGTTGGCATCCTCCGTCGGAGGAACATCCAGCTCATGCCTTGTGTTCGCCTCCCCTTCCGGACCATGCGATGGAGCATGGCTGGCGGAGGCTTGATTGGCAACCTCTCCGGACACTGTCCGACGAGCGCTCTTTCTCCTGGAAAAGTTATGAGCATTAATATACCTCCTAGGGATCCTTCCCTTAAAAACAATGGTGCACCGTACCGTTGCAGCGACGTTTCGATTCGCGTCACACTCCTCTTCCGCCTGCTGGGCCGAACTGACCCTTGCTGGTCAGCCACCGTAGGTTCGGCTTCCCGCCTTAAAAGCACCTCCTGCGATGCACCATCAGTATAGGATGGTCAGAATTGAGCATGGATCAAATGATGGTGTCAAGACCACGGTCGTAGTCACTTGGGAGGCCGGAAACAAACCGGGGTAGTCAGCCGTAATGGCGACTAGGGCATTGTCCATGCTAAGTCGGTGGAACACCCCATCAATCAGCTCCTCCTTTATGTCCGGATCCTCTTCGGAGGCCGGATCAAGGGATCGTTCCGGATCCTCGGGCTGTGGAGTTAGGCTTTGTATGCCCTCCATGTCCCGGCGCAGCTCCTGCGTCGACATCACAAAGTAAGATACTTGACTTTGGAAGTATGGATCGGGTAGATAAACGCCCGCTTACCCAGCTCCGAGGGTTATTCATGGAGAATCCATTCAATGGATTCGTGCGGAGGAAGTCCTCCTCCTCCCCCTTGTACAACCCGGACACTATTCGACAGGAACATGAAGTTTGAAGGAGAACCCGCCTTGCAACGCTGAAGACAATATACGCGCCGGACTCATCATCGCCGAAGCCTGGTTCGGGGCTACTGAGGGAGTTCCGGACTAGGGGTTGTCCGGATAGCCGAACTATCATCATCGGCCGGACTCCAAGACTATGAAGATAGAAGATTGAAGACTTCGTCCCATGTCCGGATGGGACTTTCCTTGGCGTGGAAGGCAAGCTTGGCGATACGGATATGTAGCTCTCCTACCATTGTAACCGACTCTGTGTAACCCTAACCCTCTCCGGTGTCTATATAAACCGGATGGCTTTAGTCCATAGGACGAACAACAATCATACCATAGGCTAGCTTCTACGGTTTAGCCTCCTTGATCTCGTGGTAGATCTACTCTTGTAACACACATCATCAATATTAATCAAGTAGGACGTAGGGTTTTACCTCCATCAAGAGGGCCCGAACCTGGGTAAAACATCGTGTCCCTTGTCTCCTGTTACCATCCGCCTAGACGCACAGTTCGGGACCCCCTACCCGAGATCCGCCGGTTTTGACACCGACAGTAGATATAATATTCATAATCTTGCTGATCCAACTTGCAATTATTATGAGAGAGGAACTACATCTCCGCCTCTTTATGTTTCCAACACGATAGAATTGCAAGAAACTGCTTATACTATGCATTGGTCTTTACTTGGTGTGCATGAATTGTTCTTTGCCGATGCATAGGAAGAGAGTTAGACTTCATTGTTGCATGATATATGTTACTTTGTGCTCACTACTAAATCACAAATCATTTGTTAATAAAAATTGGCTTTGATATACCTTGGGATCTGGGTGGATCCATTACTTGAGCACTATATATATGCCTAGCTTAATGGCTTTAAAGAAACCGCTGCCAGGGAGACAACCCACAAGTTTTAGAGAGTCATTTATTTCTGTTGTGTGCTTTTATAAAGTTTAAAAATAAAAATAATGTGTCAAGGTTTGCCTTTAGTATGTTTACAATGCTTGTTGGTTTGTGCGGTGCAGGACAGAAACTTTGGCTGTAGTGCGTGATTTTACATTTTTTTACTGGAACATCAAACGGTTCCGAAACTTCTTGCACTGTCTTTATATACAAATTTTTTATTTTTCCTAGTTTTTTCAGAATTTTTGGGGTGCCAAAAGTATGGTGAATGTTGAGATTACTATAGACTGTCCTGTTTAAGACAGATGCTGTTTTTGATGCATAGTTTGCTTGTTTTGATGAAACTATTAATTTCTATCAGTGGATTAAGCCATGCAAAAGTTATATTACAGTAGCTACAATGCAAAAACAAATATGAATTGGTTGGCAACAGTACTTAGAGTAGTGCTTTGCTTAATTATACTAACGGATCTTACCGAGTTTTCTATTGAGTTTTGTGTGTATGAAGTGTTCGAAGATCGAGGAGGTCTTGATATGAGGAAAAGGAGGAGAGGCAAGAGCTCAAGCTTGGGGATGTCCCGGAAGGCATCTCACCTTTCTTCAACAAGTATCGGTATGTTTTCGGATTCGTTTCATTCATGTGATATGTGCAAATCTTTGAGCGTCTTTTGCGTTTAGTTTTCACTTTTCTTTTATGCACCAAGCTGGTAGGAGATAGTCCTTCGTTGATTTATATAATTCTCTTTGCACTTCACTCAAATCTTTTGAATATGGCTTTATAGAATGCTTCATGTGCTTCACTTATATCATTTGAAGTTTGGATTGCCTGTTTCCCTTGACATAGAAAATCACCATTTGTAGAATGCTCTTTAGCTTCACTTATATTTGTTAGAGCGTGGGCATATCTTTTGTAGAAATAATTAAACTCTTTTTCTTCACATATATCTATTTAGAGAGATGATAGGAATTGGTCATTCACATAGTTAGTCATAAAATCCTACATAAAATTTGTACATCACTGAATATGATATGTTTGATTCCTTGCTATACTTTTGCGATATAGAGATGATAATATATGGGAGGTTCTAGTAACTGGTTATGTTTAGTAACACTATAGGTGTTAAGGTTTGTGATTCCCGAAGCATGCATGTATGGTCTCCTAACTATGTAACCAAATTGGCGCACATTGTATTTTGATTGTTTATCTTTGCGTGAAGGTCGGGGGCGCGTGATAGTTAACTCCTACCGACCTCCCCCCTAGGAGCATGCGTAGTAGTCCATTACTTCGAGGACCAATAAACTTTTGCAATAAGTATATGAGTTCTTTATGACTAATGTGAGTCCATGGATTATATGCACTCTTACCCTCACTAATGGAATCAACTACTTTGCCATCTGCCAGTCTTTGCCGTCCGCTAGCGGATGGCAAAGAAGATCTTTGTCATCTGCCACCGAAAAGCCGACGGCAAAGAAATGACAGACGACAAAGAAGCTCTTTGCCGTGCGCCATTTCTTTGCCGTCCGCCAGCTGACGGCAAAGAATCTTTGCCGTCCGCCAGCTGACGGCAAAGAGGGAGGTGGCCCCCACCCACCCGCCCGTTTAAAAAAAACTTAACGCCCCACCTCTTTGTCGTCCGCTACCGGACGGCAAAGAGCAAAAAAGCGGACGGCAAAGGAGGGCGGACGGTAAAGATTTTACACATCTAACGGCGGCCGCGCCCCACACCGCCCCTCTCTCTCTGTTTCTCTCCCTCTTCACATG
>NC_041386.1:695522576-695523130 GCF_002162155.2 Triticum dicoccoides
TTTAGGTTTAGTTTTAGTTTAGTTTTAGGTTTAGATTTAGTTTTTTCCTTTTTTCAGTTTTTTTAGTTTTCGGTTTATGTTTAGTTTAGATTTAGTTTTAGTTTTAGTTTTAGTTTTAGTTTTAGTTTTAGAATTAGGTTTAGTTTTAGTTTTAGGTTTAGGTTTAGGAAAGAAGAAGAAGAAAAAAAGAGGAGAGGAGGAGAAGAAGAAGAGGAAAAAGGAAAGGAAGAAGAAGAAGAGGAGGAGGAGAAGCAAAAAGAAGAAGAGGAAGAAGAAGAAGAAGAAAAAAGAGGAGAGGAGGAGAAGAAGAAGAGGAAAAGGGAAAGAAGGAAGAAGAAGAAGAAGAAGAAGAAGAAGAAGAAGAAGAAGAAGGAAAAAAAGGAAGAAAAGGAAGAAAAGGAAAAAGAGGAAGAAGAAGAAAAGGAAAAAAGAGGGGGGAAAACCCGACCCTGACCCGGCACCCCGACACGACACCCCGACCCCGAGACCCCGACCCCGACCCCGAGACCCCGACCCCGACACCAACCCCGACCCCGACACCCCGACCCCGACCC
>NC_041386.1:695523141-695533656 GCF_002162155.2 Triticum dicoccoides
ACGACACCCCGAACCCCCGACCCCGAAACAGCAACCGATCCGACGCATATGCTTTGCTCCGGATCCGACGCATAAATTTCGTCAGTGCCTATTAGAGTGTATGTTGCATGGACGTAATAAAATTGACAAAGTAGATCAACTGATGAATATATACATGGTGAATTATATATACTAGTCGTCAACCCGTGCGGTTGCACGGGCTAGTTATTTATATTATAAGTTCTTAGAATAACTTTCGAAATTTTTTTGTTATGTATTACAAATTATGAGTTTTGATAAAGGTCTTGAAACTTCACTATCAAAACAAAAAGAGTTCTTCAACTAACCGTATACCTAGATAATGTTTGAATGTATTCAAAAGCACGATGCTAATGTTTTTATTAACAAATACGGTATGCATACTTTCTTCGACATGTGCCAAAAGCTCAAGAAAAAAAATGTTTATGCGTCAAAAGAAAATTATAGGTCAGTACTGTTATGGGAACCAAAATAAAAACGTGTGAACATGTAACATTCAATGTTAACAAAAATACACAAACAAAACTAAACATTACTTTCGTAAATATTGGGGGAGCAGCATAATGTTCACAATCTTGCCATTCCACCAAACATATAAATAAACTTGAGACCATGAGTTACTACAATTCTCATAAGTTTGGAAATACATTGTTTCTTCATGCATGCTAATCCTATATTATCCAAGTGCAATCGCAGAAAAGTTGTACACACTGAATCGCAGACACAATGACTTTTTATGTTTTCTATCCAGATTAATTGATTTACATCCAGTCTTGCTTCTCTAGCAACTGTAACAATTTTCTACAATTATGAAATAGTTAGTATGAAATACAAACTTACACAAACTATTAGTATTATATTTCGCCGAATCCACCAGTAGCAGTCACTTGGTGATTTCTCTAGTCCAAGAGATGAAGCGGAAGTATTATCAAATAAAAATATATTATACATATCAGATGCATCAAAGTGAATGATGATGTCATGATATGCAGACAACTTTTAAAAGTACTCCGTCCTTTCCATATTAATTGACGCCATTTGAGCGTGAACAAATTTGGGACTGAGGATTATAACACAACATTGGACTATATAATAGCAAGAAAGTGAAATTTAGTGGGTGGATACTAATATAATTATTTTTCCTAAGGACATATATAGGTGAACAGAAAACCTAAAATAAGTCCGAGAAAGAAAATTTTCTCTTCAACTGGCACCCAAATCTGTGATGTTTTTTATTAGAAAGAGGAAAAAAGCATTAGAGTGAAAGTACATTTGGCCTTTGCTTTGTAAATCCGAGAAGTTACAATATAAGTAGATATAAAAAAACCTGCACCAGCAAAGAACTACTCCCGAGGCAAAATATAGAAATAACTTCTATCGACAGATTGCTATAAATCTTTTTTTGCGGTGCGATGTAGATGATTCTTGCGATAAAACAAATGGGATTTTGCCAGTGAATTTATTGTCAATAATCACATGATATGGATAATATAAAAATTATTAGTTTAGTAAGCTAGGCAGAACGTACACATTTACATGTGATTGACGTGTGGAAATATAATTTGCTAGAAAAAAAAGGTGACAACACATGCATATTAGATGAGAAGGTAGAAGAGTTTCTTGACGGACACATATACCTCTCTGTGCGTCAAAGATTCTCATATTCTGGAGAAACAAAACATATAAGATATTACACCATCGACTCCTCTGAACAGTATAATAAGAGGCATCCAGTCCCATTTACGTAAGTCTCACATGAGGCAACATGTACGTGTTAGTGAGTCCATTATTGTTCGGTTCTCCTCCTAGCTATGTGTTTCACCAAAACTTGATGGGAAAATTTGAGTGCTGATGACTGGAGAGAAAAAGGCCGTTACTTAAAATATATATGATCACACTAATTATGCAATTAGTATCATCTAAGCTAAATATTTCCAGTCCAAAAGGCAATTCCAATTTTTTTATGAAAGACTATATCTATTTGTTATAATCAACAACACCTCTTTTTAAAGTCCGAGGGACACAAAGAACCATTGTAAAGTTTGAAGAAGCTAAAGCAAAAGGCTATCAACATGTGTATTGTATCAACTACAAAGGGGAAATTTACTCCTAAGACTATATACCTATGTGCCTAGGCTAGATAATCTACCCGTGAAGCAATACAGAAAACACCATGTACAATTCGTACCTGTGGCCATCGAGGGATTTCCTCTGTGTGTCCGCGCCTGTGAGGTGTGAGCACGTTTATTTTCTGGCTGACTGGCCGCAGTGTACGTCCTGCATGTGTTTTGCCATTGTCTTGGGACTACGTCTTCAACGGTCTAACAGGAAAAAAAACTGTTTATCTAACCGGAGATTTAGGAGTCTTTGGGACTACGCTTTCGACAGCAGAGAGATTGAAGTATCGACCTGCAGCTGTATTCCTCGCATATTCTCTCCACTTCCGGCTGTCTTTGCGGCAGATTGCTCTGGTTGACCCAATCAGTCGCACATCCCTGCCGCTATCCCAACGCCGTGGTTGCAAATTCTCTACCTCACTCCAGCCTCCAGACCTCCATCATTAGACGAACCTATCAGAGGAAGGCAGAATGATTGGACTGTCGTCCTCGCCGGATCGAGGAGGACGTGGAGAAGAAGACAAATCGAATATCCAAGAGGAAACAGAGATGTCACGGTAATGGTACTGCAGGAGGGATCTACGAGGGCTCATGGATGACTGGAGGAGGAGGAAGAGAGAGAGGGAAGAGGACGCCTTAGCTTACAGGCCATGAGGGAAAGATGCAGATGCAGATGGAGATGCGTTAATACAATTTCTTGACGTTGGAGAGGAACTCAATTGAAGGACAACAGATCGTATATGTCTAGGACTGTTACCACGGTTGCAGATTTCACGTGAAGAATAGGTTGAACATTAGAAGGAAAAAATTAGGAAGATCTACACCGTTATAATTCGGCCCCCCAAATTAACGGCTAGTAAATTCTAATTAACATGGAAATTTCTTGGGAGTCTGTAATTAGTATAGGTATAGATATAGATAGATAGATAGATAGATAGATAATAGTTGTGTGTCCAGTGATGATGATGATGATTATAGTGATGATAGTGATGATGATGATTATAGTGAGCCCATCATTGATTATAGTGATGATGATGATTATGCATTTATTGATGATACTGACCGAGATTATTAGTAGTGTCAGGGATTCAATTTTTTTGTGTTGTACTTGATGATGATACACTTAAGTGATTTACATATTATTATTCATGTCGGTACTTTTTTTTATGTTGTACTAATTTCATTTATTCTTTGTCATGGCAGGTGTTGAAAGATGGTGGGCGCTGGTCGGGAGCGCGCCGAGCCCTCTTCTTCGTCGGCGCGTGTTGCGAGGTCTTCCATTGCACACGCACCTCTCCGCCAAGTGTTGCTGGACAGTATGTCGACACCACCAGGCCCTTCTTCGTCGACTGCGGTGCCCAGAAGGGGACGAGGTAAGAAGAAGAGAGGAGGTGGAGCACGTGGTCGCGGGAGAGGAGGTAGGGTGACTCTTACGGTGCCTTTCTCGCCGCCACCCCCAGCTGTTTCACCCCGAGCACGTGACTGCTAGGGCGGACTCGTCCGAGGAGGAGGCTAGACGGACTCCGGTCCACGAGCCTCTGGTCAACGGGTCTTCGGCCCACGATCCTCGGGTCGATGGGTCTTCGGCCCGCGAGCCTTCAGTCGACGGGCCTTCGGCCCATGAGAGTTGGGCCCACGAGACCCCAGAAGAGCACACGTCTGGATGGGGTACCTGGTCAGGTCAGCCTGAGGAGCCGAGTGGCCATGCTGATGATGGCGGGGAGCCGAGTGGCCATGCTGATGATGACGGGGAGCCGACTGATATTGAGGAGGAAGGGGGCAACGTCTACCAGCGTGGTGCTACACGGCTCCCGTCCGTGCCAGCGACCCGCGAGCAGAGGTGGTTGATTTTCCCTGATGGGGAGAGGTAAGTGCATTTAATCTTTTTGTAGCTTCTGCATTCACGTTTCTTCAAATAACTAATGCGTTGGCCTTGACATGCTGCAGGGGTTGGGACTACCATGAAAGTGTCCGCCGGCCCAACTCTGTCCTTGGAATTCTGATTCGGCAAAACTTCCCGGGGTTTGTCACGTTGCCTGGTGAGGGTCGGCTTCCAGAGGTTGGATTGAGTTGGGAGCACTACTTGGCTGCCCCGGCCCCGTCGAGTGAGATTATCGACGGTGTCTTGTGCAAGACGATGGCAGACGTGGTGATCAGAAAGTTCTGGGTAATTTCTCCTTTACACAATTAAAAATCTTGAACTAGCTAGTTATTAATTGTAATAATCAATATTGTCTCATTTGATTGCAGACATTCTACAGGTGTGAGGAGGTATACGAGGAGGAGGAGGCAGATGTTATCGACAAGGAGTGCAAGCGCCTACTTTAGAACTTACGGCATGAGGTTCGGGTGCAGTCTGTTCGAGACTACTACGCTGGGCGTGGTATCAAGAAGCCCAAGCAGGAGTGCCGCGATAAATTCTTGAGTAAGGAGCAGTACATGAAGGTAATTCTTAAGGCCTTGTACTTACTTGCTTCATTTAGTAATTCATAGCTGTAGCGTTCAAGTTTCTATTTGCTAACTTAGGCCCCTCTGAGATGGTGTGTGGATCAGATGGATTGTTGGGAGGTGTTGGTCAATGCGTGGTGCTCAAAACAATGGTGGGCCTCCCACAACAAGGCCAAGGACAAACATGCCCAAATGGAAGGTGTGCCACACCACCAAGGCAGCTCCAACTTATTTCAGTACGGGCGGAACTGGGTATGTGGTTTGCTTCATGATTCATGCAATTCATTCATCATGCTAGCTTTAGCCCTTTAATTACTAATTTACTTTGTTTCTCTCTTTCAGGCAGGCTACAATAAGGCGGATAAGGTGCCAGAGGCGTACGACTTGTATGCCATGGCCCACACTGGCTCTTACAAGAAAGTCAAGGCATTCTCTACGTCTGACGTCGATGATCCAAAGAACTTCACCAACAGCTCCGCCCATGACAAGCTCGTGCAATATAGAGATCAGGGGGAGGCGAGGAAAGGGGAGGACTTTAACCTGAGCCAGGGTCCCATTGATACAGAGCTGCTGATGATATCTGGTGGCGGGAGGTCCCATGGCTCCATAGCCATGGGAGATGAACTTATCCGTTGTCCTAGCACTCTCCCGGAGATCAAGGCCCGCCAGTCGAGCTCCGCTCCTGAGATAAGGCCTCGTGAACGGCCAGTCCAACTCACCTTCAAGGTTAGTTATAAGTACTCAGCTATCTTTCTCAATTACATTGTGTGCGCTTCCATCAATGATTACAAATGGTCAAGTGAGAGGTGTTGCAGGCTGCTATACAGAGTGAGAGAGATAGAGTTGCTAGTCTGTGTGCACACAAACTTCTGGAGGAGGACTTCTGGCAGAGGCGGCGGAGAGGCAACGGGAGTTGGAGGAGAGGACGACAAAGATGTTGGAGGAGGAGAGGGCACGGAATGACATGCAGGCAAGGGCCATGTACGAGCTCCTTTTTGTAAGTTTCTTCTGCAGATTACTTGTTAGTCTTAACATTTGAGTCTCATTACTAACTAGTATGACTCTGTTGTGAAAACCAAATGTGTAGTCTGTGTGAGAGAAGTCCAGTCAGTCCGATGCCAGTGATTGCTCCTGGGAGCACGGTGAGTTTATTTAGAATGGACATTACTTGCGAGTCTTAACATTTGAGTGTCATAATGCTAACGAGACATTGGAAATGATCTTTGGTGCAGCTTAACTCCAGAAACGCATCGCACGATCCTTCTACAGCTACCGGCGCGAGCCAGCCCGCTCGTACACCTCCCTGATCACGGTAAGTTTCTCTAGTGTTTTGCTTAACAAATGCATAAAGACCTGGACTTAGCTTTATTTCCTCCAATATGCTAACCATAATGACCTAGAGTTAGCTTCTTTTCCTCCAAAATGACTTAATATGCTTACTGACCTCATAAACCATCCATTCTACCTAAGTTAGCTCTAAAACGATATGTACTTAGGTTACTTATGTCAAAAATTGCATAATTAGCTAATTTAGCTCATAAACGATCCATTTTACCTAAGTTAGCTCTAAAATGACTCATTTTACCTTAGTTAGCTTACAAGTGATCCAATTTATCCAAGTTAGCTCTAAAATGACCCATTTTATGTAAATTAGCTCCTAAATGATCCATTTTACCTACATTAGCTTTAAACTGACCCATTTCACCTAGGTTATCTCCAAAATGACCCATTTCACCTAGGTTAGCTCCAAAATGACCCATTTCACCTAGATTTGCTCCTAAACGATCCATTTCACCTAAGTTAGCTAAAAATGATCCATGTCACCTAAATTAGCTCTTAAATGATCCATTTCACCTATGTTAGCTCAAAAACGATCCATTTCACCTTACTTAGCTCAAAAACGTGGCATTTCACCTTAGTTAGGTCATAAACGACTCATTTCAACTAAGTTAGCTCATAAAAGCTCAAAATGATCCATTTCACCTAAGTTAGCTAAAAATCGATCCATTTCACCTTAGTTAGCTAAAAAATGTGGCATTTCACATTAGTTAGGTCATAAACGACCCATTTCAACTAAGTTAGCTCATAAAAGCTCATAAATGCTCCATTTCACCTAAGTTAGCTCAAAAACGATCCATTTCACCTTACTTAGCTCAAAAACGTGGCATTTCACCTTAGTTAGCTCATAAATGACCCGTTTCAACTAAGTTAGCTCATAAAAGCTCATAAATGATCCATTTCACCCAAGTTAGCTAAAAAACGATCCATTTCACCTTACTTAGCTCAAAAAGTGGCATTTCACCTTAGTTAGCTCATAAACAACCCATTTCAACTAAGTTAGCTCATAAAAGCTCATAAATGATCCATTTCACCTAGGTTAGCTCAAAAACGATCCATTTCACCTTACTTAGCTCAAAAACGATGCCCTTCACCTTAGTTAGCTCATAAACGACCAATTTCAACTAAGTTAGCTCATAAATGATCCATTTCAACTAAGTTAGCTCATAAACAACCCATTTCAACTTAGTTAGCTCATATATGATCCATTTCACCTAAGTTAGCTCATAAATGACGTATACTTCTTGTTCTAGTCTTCTTCTTGTTCTAGTCACCTATTTCTAACTTTCTTATTTACCATTTTGTAGATTTCATTCACTTCATGGAAGCTAGCTTGCTATGATGGAGAGCTTGCCTTTCCTTTGATGAAACTTTGCATTGTATCTAGCTTGCTATGATGGAACTTGCTATCTTGATGAAACTTTGCATTGTAATATGTATATGGATGGAACAATGTGTATGGATGGAACTTGCTTATGTATGAACAATGTATATGGATGAAACTGATGTGATATGTGATATGCAACTTATGTGCTGGATATGTGATATGGACTAAATATATCTATATATGTCATATATATTTGCTGTGAAAATTGTTGGATTAAAAAAACAGAAAAAAGAGACAATATGCAGGCTCTTTGCCGTCTGCCACCGACAGCAAAGGTATCTTTGCCATCAGCAGCGGACGGCAAAGAGGCCACGTGGCAGGCAACTGTGCTTCCTGGGAGGCTGACCAATTTGGTCAGTTTGCCTACAGTGGCTAACGGCAAAGGCTTTGCCGTCCACAGCGGACGGCAAAGGCCTGCCATTAACCACCTAACGGAGTAACATCGCATTTATTGCCGTCTGCCTTCTTTGTCGTCCGCTGCTGATGGCAAAGGACCTTTTGCCGTCAGCTGCCCGAAGCAGACGGCAACGTAGCTCTTAGCTGTCCCCTACTTTGCCGTCCCCTTTTGCCATCCGCGGCAGACGGCAAAGGTCTTTGTTGTCCGCCATCCATGCCTTTGCCGTCCGCCGTGGCTGATGGCAAAGTAGCTGATTCCTGTAGTGCCTTTCATAATTGCTAGCCTCTTCGGTACCGTGCATTGCCCTTTCTTACCTCGAGAGTTGGTGAAAACTTCACCAGGTGCATCCAAACCCCGTGATACGATACACTCTATCACACATAAGCTTCCTTATATCTTCCTCAAAACAGCCACCATACCTACCTATTATGGCATTTCCATAGCCATTCCGAGATATATTGCCATGCAACTTCCATCATCATCATATACATGACTTGAGCATTCATTGTCATATTGCTTTGCATGATCGTAAGACAACTAGCATGATGTTTTCATGGCTTGTCCGTTTTTTGATATCTTTGCTATGCTAGATCATTGCACATCCTGGTACACTGCCAGAGGCATTCGTATAGAGTCATATTTTGTTCTAGTATCGAGTTGTAATATTGAGTTATAAGTAAATAAAAGTGTGATGATCATCATTATTAGAGCATTGTCCCATGTGAGGGAAGTATGATGGAATCTATGATTCCCTTACTAGTTGGGATGAGTCTCTGGACTCTATGAAAAATAAAAGAGGCCAAAGAAGCCCAAATAAAAAAAAGAGGGCAAAGAAGCCTACCAAAAAAATAAAAAAATAAAAAAGAGAAAATAAAAAAATGAGAGAAAAAGAAAGAAGGGGCAATATCCTTTTACTGCACTTTTGCTTCAAAATAGCACCAAGTTCTTCATATAGAGAGTCTCTTGAGTTACCACTTGCATATACTAGTGGGAATTTTCATTATAGAACTTGGCTTGTATATTCTGATGATGGGCTTCTTCAAATGTCCGAGGTCTTCATGAGCAAGCAAGTTGGATGCACACCCACTTAGTTTCAGTTTGAGCTTTCATACACTTATAGCTCCAGCGCATCCATTACATGGCAATCCCTACTCCTCGCGTTGACTTCAGTTGATGGGCATCTCCATAGCCCATTGATTAGCCGCGTTGATGTGAGACTTTCTCCCTTTGGTCTTCTCCACACAACCTCCACCATCATACCCCATTCCACATGTAGTACTATATCCATGGCTTGCGCTCATGTATTGCATGAGGATTGAAAAAGCTGAAGCGCATTAAAAAGTATGAACCAATTGCTTGGCTGACACCGGGATGGGCATGAGGGGTACCTTGTGTTAAGAAAACTGAGCATAAAAGACTATATGATTTTGAAGGGATAACGTTCTTTAGCATTGATATTTTGAAAGACATGATTGTTTGTTGGGATGCCCGAGTATTAAATTCTTTTATGTCAAATGATAGACTATTGCTTCGAATCACTAGTGTCTTAATATTCATGCCATGATTAGATTACATGATCAAGATTATGCTAGGTAGCATTCCACATAAAAAATTATCTTTTTTATCATTTACCTACTCGAGGATGACCAGGAATTAAGCTTGGGGATGCTGATACATCTCCGTCGTATCTATAATTTTTAATTGTTCCATGCCAATATTATAAAAATTTCATATACTTTTGGCAACTTTTTATACTATTTTTGGGACTAACATATTGATTCAATGCCCAGTGCTAGTTCCTGTTTGTTGCATGTTTTTTGTTTCGTAGAAAATCCATATCAAACAAAGTCCAGACAGGATAAAAACTGATGAAGAAATTTATTTGGAATATTTATGATTTTTGGGAAGAAGAATCAACGCGAGACGATGCCCGAGGGGGCCATGAGGCAGGGGGCACGCCTGTAACGCCCCAGATGTAACTTTCCCCATTTGTACTCCAACTCTTGCCGTTTCTGGTATCAAGTTATATTTATTTCTCGGTTTCGGGTCTTTGTCTCCGTGTGTTGTTTTCGTTTTCATGCATCTCATACCATGTCATCTCGTGCATTGCATTTGCATACATGTTCATCTCATGCATTCGAGCTTTTTCCCCGTTGTCCGTTTTGCATTCCGGCGCTTCGTTCTCCTCCGGTGGCCATTTCTAGCTTTCTTTCTTGTGTGGGGATTAAACATTTCCGGATTGGACCGAGACTTGTCAAGCGGCCTTGGTTTACTACCGGTAGACCGCCTGTCAAGTTTCGTATCATTTGGACTTCGTTTGATACTCCAACGGTTAACCGAGGGACCGAAAAGGCCTCGTGTGTGTTGCAGCCCAACACCCCCCAAATTTGGCCTAAAACCCACCAAACTCTGCTCCATGTCCTAGAGCGTTCGATCACGATCGTGTGGGCGAAAACCGCACCTCATTTGGACTCTCCTAGCTCCACTTATGCCTATTTATACCCCCTCCATTCGGATCTCTTCTTCCCCCGTCCGAAACCCTAGTTTTAAAAAAAACGAAGATCTCCACCGACGGACGTGTCCGCCCCGGCCGGACAGCGTCCGCCGCCGCAGCCGCCCGCTCGCCAGCCGCCACGTGGGCGAGGCCCACATCGCCGCCGTCCCGGCCCGGGAGGCCCAGGAGGGGCCCCCGCGAGCCCGCGCCCCCGCGCCTCTCCCTCCTCTCGGGCGCCGCCGCCTCCCCGACCTCCGGCGACCGGCGCCGTCGCCGCCACCGCACCGGCCGCCGCCGCGCCGGGCCCCGCCGCCCG
>NC_041386.1:695534124-695536384 GCF_002162155.2 Triticum dicoccoides
CGCCCGCGGTCGCCGCCTCCTCCTCCGGCGCCGCCCGGCCTCCTCTCCCTCACCCCGGCCTCCTCTTCCCCCACTCCGGCCGGCACCGACGAGCTCCGGCGCTGGTCATCCTCGGGAAACGCGCCGGTGAACAGTACCCGCGAGATCCCGATCGGGATCTGAGTTTTCGGTTGACTTCTCTCCCCCGAAACCCTAAATTTTCATGCTAACTTTGACTGCTTGTATCTCTGCAACCGTAGCTCCGTTTTGGGCGTATGATATATCAAAATCTTCGCCTCGACATGTACATAATTTCATTCCATTGCATCATTTGCATTTGATGTCATCTTGATACCCAAAATGCTGTTAGAAGGAGGCTTCGTGAGTTAAATTGCAGATCCGTTAGTTCATCATGCACTTTTGTCATTTTTGTCATGTTTAATTCGTGCATGATATGCCTGTGCCCCTTTGGGATGAATTGTGAAGCATTTTGTCTTCTTTCCAGAGGTGCCACCCATGCATTTTTAGGATGTGTGTGTTGTCTTGTGCAAGCTTGCGAAGAGAGGTACCTGAGATTGCAGATTTCAGGGACTTAGTGATTCTCACTAAGTCTGGGATATTTTAGTTCATGATGCTATATGTCCAGCTTGTTTCCTAGTGATCCGTGCCTCTTTTGAGGATGATCAGTAAGGGAGTTTTGTTTGCATATGTGGAGTGCTCTAGGTTGACTCAATCGAGCTCAACTTTTGCTTCGTTGTTAATCTGGGCAGATCGTCAACTTGTTTGCGATTTTGCCGATGCTACCGTTAGTGTTCCATGCATGCTATGCCTTTGTTCTTGCCATGTGTAGCTAGCACTTTATGCCTTCTTGCTGGTTATATGCTGTCCTTGCCATGACTTGCACCGTAGTGAGTGCATCAAGCTCGTTTACATGCCTTCGTGAGTTATATTTCAGCGTGTCTCAGTTTTCACTAAGTCTGAAAACTGATTGTGTTCGAGCTATGTTCGTGAGCTCGGTAGAGTATTTTGTGAACCCTTTTGGCCCCAGGTCACTTTGGGTGTTTTATTAAGCTTGTTGAGTAGCTCCATGCCATGTTCTTACTTGTCATGTTCAGGTTTTGTATCATGTTGTTTTGCTGCTCCGAAGAGAGCATCGTGATCTGAAATTTCAGACTAGTGTTAATTTCACTAAGTCTGAAATCTGGTTTGCATTTGCGTTTTAGCCACGCTTGTTTGAACCTCTTAATGGATGAATTTGCCTATGGCTCAGTGCTAGTGTTTTGTCAACCATCTTGTGTACATCACTGCCATGTATTTTGTTTTCATGTTTGGTGGCTGTAGCATGTTCATTTTGTTGCTTTTAGATGCCTACTTGCTGTAAATCGCATACCGGTGTCGTATCTTAAAACGCTTGCCATTTCTAAACCGTAGCTCCGATTCCTATGATCTTTATATCGTTTTCAAGCGATTTCATCCCCTCTATCCAGTGGCACACTTGGTTTTCCAAGTTGATGCCAGGTTCATGCATTTCCTGTCATATCTTGCATTTTGCATCCCGCATCGCATCCCGCATAGCATATCGTCATTTCATCATATTGCTTGGTCTTGCCCGTGGTTGATTGTATCCTTGTTGCTTGTTTGTCTTTGGGTAGAGCCGGGAGACGAGTTCGCTACCGAGGAGCCCGTTGAGTTTGCTTGTGAGGATCCAGTCAACTCTGACAACTGTGCAGGCAAGATGATCATACCCTCGAAATCACTACTATCTTTGCTATGCTAGTTTGCTCGCTCTTTTGCTTGCCACTGCTTCGATGCCTACCATTTGCTTTTCAGCCTCCCAATTGCATGATTGAACCTCTAACCCACCATTGTCCTAGCAAACCGTTGATTGGCTATGTTACCGCTTTGCTCAGCCCTTCTTATAACGTTGTTAGCTGCAGGTGAAGGTTGGAGCCGTTCCTTGTTGGAACATTTATTTACTTGTTGGGATATCATTATATTGCTATGTTATCTTAATGCATCTATATACTTGGTAAAGGGTGGAAGGCTCGGCCTCTCGCCTAGTGTTTTGTTCCACTCTTGCCGCCCTAGTTTCCGTCATATCGGTGTTATGTTCCTGGATTGTGCGTCCCTTACGCGGTTGGGCTATAATGGGAACCCCTTGATAGTTCGCCTTGATTAAAGCTTTTCCAGCAATGCCCAACATTGGTTTTACCATTTGCCACCTAGCCTCTTTTTCCCTTGGGTTTCCGGAGCCCGAGGGTCATCTTATTTTAACCCCCCC
>NC_041386.1:695538789-695545921 GCF_002162155.2 Triticum dicoccoides
CCGCGCGCGGCGCTCCGTCCGGCCGCGCGCACCCCCGCTCCGCCTACGCCCGGGGCCGCGCCTTCCTCGCATGGCCTCCTCCGCCTCACGCGTCCCCACTGGCTGCATGTCGGCTCCCGCACCGCCACCTCGCACCGCTGTCGACCTGCTCGCCCGTGACGGCCGCGCCCCGTGCCCCTCCCGGCGAGCCCCGTCACCGCTCCCGTTGTTGCTTCGGCATCGCTTCGGCCTCCGGCGGCCGCCCGTGCATCACCGCGGCCCCCGCCCCGTTCCGCGCCTCGCCGGCAATCACCCCGGCGCCAGCCACAACGCCCGCACACCAGCGCCCATTCGGGCTAGCGCCCGCGCGCCCGTTAACCCACCCTATGTGGCCCCTAGGGCCAATGACATGGGGGCCCCAGCCCCAGAACGTTTTTTTAAAGGAATTAAAAAAAAATTAAAAAATAGATGAATAAATAATGAAAATAATTAATTAATTAATCAATTAACTAATTAATTAACTTAATTAAATCTGATTAAACTAACCAAATAAGATTAATTAACCTAATGATTGGTTAACCTAATTAACTACTATTAATTAGCTCATTAATTAGTATGACAGTGGGGCCCACCCACTAATTAATTTTGATTAGATTAATTAAACTGTTTAATTAAAATGTGTCACTGACCAGTGGGACCCACTGGTCAGGTTGACCAAGTTAACTCTGTTGACTGCTGATGTCAGCACGACATCATGCTGATGTCATTAATTCATTTTCGGATTAATTAATTAATTAAATTCTAGAAATTAATAAAATCTTTAGAAAATCATATCTTTTAATCCGTAACTCGGATGCGAATACTTTCTACATGAAAGTTGCTCAGAACGATGAGACGAATCCGGATACGCAGTCCGTTCGTCCGCCACACACCCCTAACCTATCGAACTCGCAACTTTCCCCCTCCGGCTCCTCTGCCCGAAAACACGAAACACCGGGAATACTTTCCCGGATGTTTTCCCCCCCTTCACCAGTATCACCTACTACCGCGTTAGGGCACACCGAACACCGCATATTGCCTTGATATATTTTGTGGTGCTTTGTTTGCTCTGTATTCATTATTTCTTCCCCCTCTTCTCTCCGGTAGACTACGAGACCGACGCTGCTGCTGACCAGTTCGACTACGGAGTTGACGACCCCTCCTTCTTGCCAGAGCAACCAGGCAAGCCCCCCCCCCTTGATCACCAGATATCGCCTACTCTCCTCTATACTGCTTGCATTAGAGTAGTGTAGCATGTTACTGCTTTTCGTTAATCCTATTCTGATGCATAGCCTGTCATTGCTGCTACAATCATTGATACCTTACCCGCAATCCTAAATGCTTAGTATAGGATGCTAGTGTTCCATCAGTGGCCCTACACTCTTGTCCGTCTGCCATGCTATACTACTGGGCTGTGATCACTTCGGGAGGTGATCACGGGCATATACTATATACTTTACACTGTTACATTACCTGTGATACTATTCGGAGTTGGGGGCTGAAAGGACAGGTGGCTCCATCCCGGTAGAGGTGGGCCTGGGTTCCCGACGGTCCCCGACGGTTACTTTGTGGCGGAGCGACAGGGCAGGTTGAGACCACCTAGGAGACAGGTGGGCCTGGCCCTGTTCGGCGTTCGCGGATACTTAACACGCTTAACGAGATCTTGGTATTTGATCTGAGTCGGCTACGAGCCTATACGCACTAACCATCTACGTGGGAGTAGTTATGGGTATCCCGACGTCGTGGTATCAGCCGAAGCACTTCAGACGTCAGCGACGGAGCGGCGCGCGCCGAATTGGACTGGAACGCCACTAGGCTAGGTCTGCTTTCGGCCGCCCACACAACGTGCAGGTGTGCTCAGGGCGATGGGCCCAGACCCCTGCGCGCTTAGGTTTAGACCGGCGTGCTGGCCTCTCTGTTTTGCCTAGGTGGGGCTGCGACGTGTTGATCTTCCGAGGCCGGGCATGACCCAGGAAAGTGTGTCCGGCCAAATGGGATCGAGCGTGTTGGGTTATGTGGTGCACCCCTGCAGGGAAGTTAATCTATTCGAATAGCCGTGATCTTCGGTAACAGGATGACTTGGAGTTGTACCTTGACCTTATGACAACTAGAACCGGATACTTAATAAAACACACCCTTCCAAGTGCCAGATACAACCGGTGGTCGCTCTACCTCAGGGATATGAGGAGGGGATCGCCGGGTAGGATTATGCTATGAGATGCTATTTGGAGATGCTACTTGGAGATGCTACTTGGAGATGCTACTTGGAGGACTTAAATCTACTCTCATCTACATGCTGCAAGACGGAGGCTGCCAGAAGCGTAGTCTTCGACAGGATTAGCTATCCCCCTCTTATTCTGGCATTCTGCAGTTCAGTCCACCGATATGGCCCTTTACACATATACCCATGCATATGTAGTGTAGTTCCTTGCTTGCGAGTACTTTGGATGAGTACTCACGGTTGCTTTCTCCCCCCTTTTTCCCCTTTCCTTTCTTTCTGGTTGTCGCAACCAGAAGCTGGAGTCCAGGAGCCAGACGTCACCGTCGACGACGACCCCTACTACACTGGAGGTGCCTACTACTACGTGCTGCCCGCTGATGACGACCGGGAGTAGTTAGGAGGATCCCAGGCAGGAGGCCTGCGCCTCTTTCGATCTGTATCCCAGTTTGTGCTAGCCTTCTTAAGGCAAACTTGTTTAACTTATGTCTGTACTCAGATATTGTTGCTTCCGCTGACTCGTCTATGATCGAGCACTTGTATTCGAGCCCTCGAGGCCCCTGGCTTGTATTATGATGCTTGTATGACTTATTTTATTTGTAGAGTTGTGTTGTGATATCTTCCCGTGAGTCCCTGATCTTGATCGTACACATTTGCGTGCATGATTAGTGTACGATTGAATCGGGGGCGTCACAAGTTGGTATCAGAGCCAACTGCCTGTAGGAATCCCCCTTCCAACTCCTTGGCCGAAGTCGAGTCTAGTCGTTGAAAAACTTTTACTAACATGGCTGTGTGGCCCATGGGCCCACGTCGCCATCGGGAGGTATTAGGATCTTTTATTCCTCGACCTTTACTCTGGGATTCTGAACCCTCTTCTATTCGGGTTAAACGATTTTTACTAAAAACTAACTTTAGGTTCTCGAAAATACTTTCTCCCGGAGAGCCCCTTCAGTCCAGATGGTCACCGACTGCACCAGAAGATTTCGGAGATACTCTTTGATATTCTCTCGAGACTTTGTGCCCATCACTTTTGCTATTCCCGACCACCGATAAATCCTTATGGATAACTACTTACACTTGCCATTCTTACGATCATTCCCCATTGTTCTTGTTATTACAAGATACCTGAAGTTTTCTCTATTGTTCCGAGAATACTTCGTGCCTACTGCCTAGCAGTTCTTTGCCACATGAATACCCCTTCGAATAAATCCTCGCACTTGTCGGGTATCCGCTCATCCCTAGTTGTTCATGTATTTCACAAGAGTCTTCGAAATAATATTCGATCTTCCGAAAATCCTTTGGGGCCTTTGGCTCTTGAAATTCTTGCTTGCTTGCATTATGGTTAATCCCATAAGTCTCGTAGTCTTAATGACATTCCTTGTCATTATCATTTTGAGTCTGTTGACTCAATATTCTGCGAATACACGCAATCATCATTGATCCTTATAAATTGCCTTTCCGGCTGAGCTGCCATCCTTTTAACTGGAATTGGTTCTCGACCAATCCAATTTTCTTTGATTGTACCCTAAGACTATTCAACTTATCCACCCCTAATCAGAGCATTGCTTCTGATCCCTTGATTTGGAAATCATAATTCCTTTGCATTTGACAATTGAGTTAGTCAGTTGTTTCTATAATTTGCTTCCTCTAGTTGAGTATCGATGCTCACGTCAGATCCCTTGTGGACCATCAGGCCCATTGTTGGATTTTATCCGTCAGCATCCTTCATATTCAATAACCTTGTGAGCCTTCCCTTGGATACATAATGCCCTTGGTAATTGTATCATCTACTTTCTCAACCTTGCTCTACTTTCGAGCTTGTGTTATTTACTCTTGAAACTTGTGGTATACGTTTCTAAGAAGCCCCTGTGGGTTGAACATATGCCTTCTCTAAACCGTGTGAACCCGAAGGTTTTCACGAGTCGTACTCTTCTGGTATTTTGCCAGATAAAATTTCAAAACTACAACTTCATTGAGCGCGAGAAGTGAATGAAAGGTTGTGCATTGGAGAAGTGGGAGTCGACCTTGAACTTTGCGTTCATGCCCATGGACACGATGTACATCTTCTCATCGAAGCTTCTTTTAAAATCAATTATTCCCTTGGTATAAGTTCATCTTATATCTGAGATCTGGCCTTTTTGCAATCGTGGTTCTGACCATGTTCTCCTTTAAATATCATGTCCTGTGCAAGTTTAAGCACTTGTCTTCTATAGAGCAATACCCCAGTTCAACTTCTAGTTTGATCTGTCGTCGAGTATTACCACCTGGTATCTCGAGATTATCATGGAACTGCATAACTCCTTAGGAGTTCTTCATCAAGTGCTACCTTCCCACTGATTCTAATTTTTCGCGGGCTCTGAGTTATTAAACACTCAAAGACACCGATAACTGAACCAAGTCCGCTCTACGGTTCAACAACTCTTCAGTAAGCTTCTATAAGTATGAGTTTGTACTCGATCACGCCATTCCTAGCCTGTTTGGCTATATCTTTGTCGTGCTGATTTTAACTGTGCTACCCGGTCCTTCTTCTCGGAGCACAATTTTCGATGATGAACTAACCTTACGTCGATTCTCATCGTCATATCATTTCGCCTTGAACAACAAGCTTGAGTTCGAGTTTGTGTCGTAACTGTGGTTCCAAAAACCTCTTGCTTCATCATTCCTTTGACTTCATGTCGTCGCTGATTGACTACATCTGCATGAAATCTCTCGACAATTGTGTCGTGATCATCATCAACCTTATGAGCTCTTCCAAGAATTCAATTGAATTCATGATGGGTAATACCATCCTTGCCCCATGATGATTCCTGTTCTCATCGACCACTTTATTGCCTTCCGTTCAACACAACTTGTTCGTGTTTTGTGTAGACCTTGAGATCACTGCTACCCAGCAGTTGATCTTCCTTACCTCGGAAGTATTACCATCTCTTTTTGTCAAGAATGTGGTGAGAATTTCACCACCTCTTAATAATTCTTGATATCATAATACTTCTTGCCATCTTCGTTCATTCCTTGGTCCCCATATTGATTTCAACCGGAATACCGACAATGGAGCTATGACGTGTGAATTCAAAACTTCTAGCAACCCTATTGCTTTGAAGTGAATGGGCGATAGTTCAATCTAAGTCCTTCGCTAATTGAATCACCATTCTGACATTGGTCGTGCAACCCAACCCATATTTCGGGCGCACATATCAACCAATGTTTAATTGTGTATGTTTTCCTCGAGCATACTTCCTTATATCATTTGATCTGACAAATGTTATCTCCTTGTTCACTTAATGGTGGAAATCCATCTTTTGGGAATCTCGGTGAATTGCCGTTGAGTTCACCAGACACCTCCTTGTCCTCTCCTTGGTTCAATGATGAACTATTTCTTCAGAAACCCGCTCCCATAGTTCATTTCTCGAGGACCTTGCAATGTCATTTCGACAATTTGTGTTGCACCTTTTTCCTCTCGGACCCCCTGAGTCTGAGGTATCCTAACACCAATCAGATCTGAACCTCGGTTGGATATGATGGTTGGAGCATATTTTCAAGAGTTATAACATTGGTCCTTGTATGACCCGGTAAGGTGATGGCATGCCTAGCACACTTGACCGGAGGACCTATTGTTATAGTATCCTCTTTAGCAATGTTACCCATTCTTTCATGAGGAAATTGTAAAACTTATTCTACAAGATGTTCCTGATGGATCCTTTGTGTATCCAAAGTCCGACCTTTGCTTGAAGACCATGTCAATGCTATCTCGAATGCATGTCTGTGCTACTCCGATCATCAATAAGAGCATTTGAAGCACAATGCTAAATTCTCTTTATCAGTTATCCAAACACCGTTGTATGGGTAACATCTTGATTAATCCTTGCCTCTTTTTTTTTGAATGGTGAGGTACTTGCTCTCCTACCACGTATGCCATGTTCTGCTTGTACATGGGAAGGATATACTCCTACTAATTGTGTGTAATCACAAGTTTTCTTTAATCAGATAATCGCGTTTTCCTTTCCATTCGTTTGTTTAACCTTTCCTGAATCTGACTTAACTAAGCAGAGATAATTCCCTGCTTAGGTAGGCACCTTGTTGTACCACTCTGTCTGTAAGATCCTGTTACTACTATTGATGACATTCCGGTAACCACCGATGGGTGATAACTTTGCCAATTGGTTCGCCTTGTTTAACAAGCAGGAAAATTGCTCTCTTCGTTCCCCGTCCTTGGTACCGACATTGTTGACGGCATAGCTGACAAGCTATTCACTGACATGCCTCCCTGTCGCGGCTGTGCAAGATGTCACCACCCTTCCTACTTTCAACCCACATGGTGGGCCCATAACCCACAGGTCCACTGGATCGAAACCTGACTCTTCTTTACAACCCGGATTCTAATGTACCCTTTGCACCTGGCTTCGTATGTGATTCACAAGCTAAATGCTATACCATTATTCATCCTCGAATCAAACAACATGTTATTCTCGTTGTTCAAACCCCCACTCCAGCTTCTGTCTAGTCATTGAATGATTGCCTACCCGTTTGAAACTTTGGTACCATCGTATAATGCACTCAACGAATCCACTGAAATACAACTCGTGGGGGTACCTTATGTATTTCCCATTGAGTTCACCTTCAGATGCCCATCTTAGTGGAGATGCGTTCTTCCGGAGTTTTTCCCCTTGATCGCGTTCGTAGGACGACGGAGATCCCGAAGAAAGGATGACGACTTGATCATGGAGACTTGAAGAATAGAAATGAAGACATCAACGGAAGGGATCAACCTCTTCGAAAGGGCAGCCAAGACCGAGAAGACTCATTAGGTTTTTCGCTACGAGCACCTTTCCCCCCTTAATCCACCGCTTAAATCTCGGGACGAGATTTCTTGTAGTGGAGGAGAATTGTGACGCCCGG
>NC_041386.1:695546540-695555046 GCF_002162155.2 Triticum dicoccoides
CTCTTCGTCGTCTGCAGCACAGGCGCCTGCCCCCTCGACCCGAGCTAAATCGGGGGGGCTCGGCCCCGCGGCGCCCCGAGCCTCGGCGCTGCTCCTCACCGCCGTCATCGCCTCGCCTCCTCACCTCTCCCTCGCGCTACTCCGGCCACCCCGAGCCTCACCGAGCACGCTGTCACGATCCCTACGTCCCGCCGTGAGCCCCGACTCCTCCTCCCCTCCTCTGTCTCACGCGCTCACCGCGGCCGGGTCGCGCCCTGGCCGCGCGCGGCGCTCCGTCCGGCCGCGCGCACCCCCGCTCCGCCTACGCCCGGGGCCGCGCCTTCCTCGCATGGCCTCCTCCGCCTCACGCGTCCCCACTGGCTGCACGTCGGCTCCCGCACCGCCACCTCGCACCGCTGTCGACCTGCTCGCCCGCGACGGCCGCGCCCCGTGCCCCTCCCGGCGAGCCCCGTCACCGCTCCCGTTGTTGCTTCGGCATCGCTTCGGCCTCCGGCGGCCGCCCGTGCATCACCGCGGCCCCCGCCCCGTTCCGCGCCTCGCCGGCAACCACCCCGGCGCCAGCCACAACGCCCGCACACCAGCGCCCATTCGGGCTAGCGCCCGCGCGCCCGTTAACCCACCCTGTGTGGCCCCTAGGGCCAATGACATGGGGGCCCCAGCCCCAGAACGTTTTTTTAAAGGAATTAAAAAAAATAAAAAAATAGATGAATAAATAATGAAAATAATTAATTAATTAATCAATTAACTAATTAATTAACTTAATTAAATCTGATTAAACTAACCAAATAAGATTAATTAACCTAATGATTAGTTAACCTAATTAACTACTATTAATTAGCTAATTAATTAGTATGACAGTGGGGCCCACCCACTAATTAACTTTGATTAGATTAATTAAACTGTTTAATTAAAATGTGTCACTGACCAGTGGGACCCACTGGTCAGGTTGACCAAGTCAACTCTGTTGACTGCTGATGTCAGCACGACATCATGCTGATGTCATTAATTCATTTTCGGATTAATTAATTAATTAAATTCTAGAAATTAATAAAATCTTTAGAAAATCATATCTTTTAATCCGTAACTCGGATGCGAATACTTTCTACATGAAAGTTCCTCAGAACGATGAGACGAATCCGGATACGCAGTCCGTTCGTCCGCCACACACCCCTAACCTATTGAACTCGCAACTTTCCCCCTCCGGCTCCTCTGCCCGAAAACACAAAACACCGGGAATACTTTCCCGGATGTTTTCCCCCCCTTCACCGGTATCACTTACTACCGCGTTAGGGCACACCGAACACCGCGTATTGCCTTGATATATTTTGTGGTGCTTTGTTTGCTCTGTATTCATTATTTCTTCCCCCTCTTCTCTCCGGTAGACTACGAGACCGACGCTGCTGCTGACCAGTTCGACTACGGAGTTGACGACCCCTCCTTCTTGCCAGAGCAACCAGGCAAGCCCCCCCCTTGATCACCAGATATCGCCTACTCTCCTCTATACTGCTTGCATTAGAGTAGTGTAGCATGTTACTGCTTTTCGTTAATCCTATTCTGATGCATAGCCTGTCATTGCTGCTACAATCATTGATACCTTACCCGCAATCCTAAATGCTTAGTATAGGATGCTAGTGTTCCATCAGTGGCCCTACACTCTTGTCCGTCTGCCATGCTATACTACTGGGCTGTGATCACTTCGGGAGGTGATCACGGGCATATACTATATACTTTACACTGTTAAATTACCTGTGATACTATTCGGAGTTGGGGGCTGAAAGGACAGGTGGCTCCATCCCGGTAGAGGTGGGCCTGGGTTCCCGAAGGTCCCCGACGGTTACTTTGTGGCGGAGCGACAGGGCAGGTTGAGACCACCTAGGAGACAGGTGGGCCTGGCCCTGTTCGGCGTTCGCGGATACTTAACACGCTTAACGAGATCTTGGTATTTGATCTGAGTCGGCTACGAGCCTATACGCACTAACCATCTACGTGGGAGTAGTTATGGGTATCCCGACGTCGTGGTATCAGCCGAAGCACTTCAGACGTCAGCGACGGAGCGGCGCGCGCCGAATTGGACTGGAACGCCACTAGGCTAGGTCTGCTTTCGGCCGCCCACGCAACGTGCAGGTGTGCTCAGGGCGATGGGCCCAGACCCCTGCGCGCTTAGCTTTAGACCGGCGTGCTGGCCTCTCTGTTTTTCCTAGGTGGGGCTGCGACGTGTTGATCTTCCGAGGCCGGGCATGACCCAGGAAAGTGTGTCCGGCCAAATGGGATCGACCGTGTTGGGTTATGTGGTGCACCCCTGCAGGGAAGTTAATCTATTCGAATAGCCGTGATCTTCGGTAACAGGACGACTTGGAGTTGTACCTTGACCTTATGACAACTAGAACCGGATACTTAATAAAACACACCCTTCCAAGTGCCAGATACAACCGGTGGTCGCTCTACCTCAGGGATATGAGGAGGGGATCGCCGGGTAGGATTATGCTATGAGATGCTATTTGGAGATGCTACTTGGAGATGCTACTTGGAGGACTTAAATCTACTCTCATCTACATGCTGCAAGACGGAGGCTGCCAGAAGCGTAGTCTTCGACAGGATTAGCTATCCCCCTCTTATTCTGGCATTCTGCAGTTCAGTCCACCGATATGGCCCTTTACACATATACCCATGCATATGTAGTGTAGTTCCTTGCTTGCGAGTACTTTGGATGAGTACTCACGGTTGCTTTCTCCCCCCTTTTTCCCCTTTCCTTTCTTTCTGGTTGTCGCAACCAGAAGCTGGAGTCCAGGAGCCAGACGTCACCGTCGACGACGACCCCTACTACACTGGAGGTGCCTACTACTACGTGCTGCCCGCTGATGACGACCGGGAGTAGTTAGGAGGATCCCAGGCAGGAGGCCTGCGCCTCTTTCGATCTGTATCCCAGTTTGTGCTAGCCTTCTTAAGGCAAACTTGTTTAACTTATGTCTGTACTCAGATATTGTTGCTTCCGCTGACTCGTCTATGATCGAGCACTTGTATTCGAGCCCTCGAGGCCCCTGGCTTGTATTATGATGCTTGTATGACTTATTTTATTTGTAGAGTTGTGTTGTGATATCTTCCCGTGAGTCCCTGATCTTGATCGTACACATTTGCGTGCATGATTAGTGTACGATTGAATCGGGGGCGTCACATGAAGGATGGATACAGCTGGATGTAGGATTTGCTAGTTTGGGTGAGATATTGTGCTTCCCCTGTATCCCCAACACCTAATTGCATAACCGGAAAGGTTCGGGAATTTCATAGGTGGGAATTCTAGTAGCTCTAGTTCTTCTTCCACGGATATTGGTTTGAGATTGGGATTTCTTACCGATTATTCGTTCTTGATCCGTACCTTGTTGAATTATTTCTCTTCCTTAATTCTTCGTGGCTTCTCAATTTATGGATATGTGACCATTTGAAGAGGAATGCATTCGTTCATTTTGTTCGGATGTGAAGACTATATGTTGCAATTTTCATTCCGTTGGATTCAGCTTCTATATTGTTGTCTATCTATGTGCTATGGTGGTCAACCTCTTCAGGATGGCTCCTCCAACGCGCACGACTCCGAAACCTAATCCGCCTCCACCTCCGCCTCCTCCGGAAGCATGGCAAGCTGTGATGGCCGCTACTAATGCAAACACACAGTTGATCATGCAAATTCTCCAAGAGCGCAATCAAGGCAGTCAAGGGAATCAAGGCCATAATCAGCACCACTTTGCTACTCTGAACCAGTTCCTTGCTAATGGCCCAAAGACGTTCAGCAGTTGTGTTGAGGCTACCGATGCTGACGATTGGCTAGTGGATCTGGGCAAGCATTTTGAATGTAGCAACGTCAGGCCAGAAGATTTCGTCAAGTTCGCTTCCTTCCAGCTCAAAGATCAGGCTTCTGAGTGGTTCCAGCAGTACAAGGATTCCAGAGGTGGACGTGTTATCACTTGGGACGATTTCCGTCAAGATTTCCGCGCTCATCACATCCCTCAAAGTGTGGTTGAGAGTAAGCGTCAGGAATTCCGCAATCTGAAGCAAGGCTCTTTGTCTGTCTATGACTACAACAAGTTGTTCCAGAAGCTCGCCCGTTTTGCCAAGCAGGATGTTCCTGATGAGAAGAGCATGATCTATCAGTTCAGGGGTGGTCTTCGTGAGGAAATTCAGCTCGCTCTTGTCCTCTTTGAGCCGTTGAGATATGATGAGTTCTACAACATGGCACTGAAGCAAGAGGCTGCTCAGATGAGATGTGATGCTTCCAGGAAGCATGCCAGAGATGTTACTCCTTCTTCCTCTACTCAAGTGGTCATGCAGCAGAAGTATTGGCTTCCTCCTCCTCCGTTCCGTCAGCCGTATCAGCAGAAGAGCAAAGGTGGCAGTGGTTTCTCCCACCCACCCAACCCAGGCTTTCAGAACAAGTCTTCGTCTCAAGCGCCAAGATCGAGTGCTCCGTATCACTGTCCGCTTTCAGAGGTCACGTGCAACAAGTGCCAACAGAAGGGTCACTATGCCAACAAGTGTACCAACCAGAGGCGTCTTCCTCCTCCTCCTCCTGTCAGATCGGCAAGTACAGCTGTGGTCAAGCATAATCCCAAGCACGCCAAGGTCAATATGCTGAATGCAGCTCAGGCAGAGGATTCTTCAGATGTGATCATGGGTAACCTTCCTATTAATGATATTCCTGCAAAAGTTCTTTTTGACACGGGTGCATCGCATTGTTTCATGTCAAAGCCATTTTTAACCAAGCATGAGTTCGTTTCTTCTCATTTGGGTAAACATATGGATATCATTTCTCCTGGCAAACGTTTGAGCGCAAGTCTGGAGGTGCCAGATGTCGCTATCACGATGGGCGATTTCAAGTTTCTTGCTTCTCCTATGGTTCTTGGTAACTCGGATATCGATCTTATTCTCGGGATGGACTGGCTCTCTAAGCATAAAGCTTAGCTTGATTGTGCAGCCAGGCAGATTCAACTGACTCATTCGTCTGAGGATGTCATTGTCTTTGCCGCTCGGGATAATTCCATCCGGTTGTTTTCTCTCAATGAGAAGGGTGAATTGGATGCTATTTCGCAGATTCCGGTTGTCTGTGAGTATCAAGACGTCTTTCCAGAAGAGCTCCCAGGAATGCCTCCGCACCGGCCAGTTGAATTTGTTATTGAACTTGAGCCCGGTACGGAACCTATGTGCAAACGTCCTTACAAGCTCGGCCCCGAAGAGTTGAAGGAGTTGAAGAAACAACTCGATGAGCAAGAAAGATTGGGTCTCATTCGGCCTAGTACTTCTCTGTGGGGTTGTGGTGTTCTTTTTGTGAAGAAGAAGGATGGATCGAGTCGACTTTGTGTTGATTACCGTCCAGTAAACAAGAAGACCATCAAGAACAAATACCCACTTCCCAACATCAATGAGCTGTTCGAACAACTCAAGGGTGCTCAAGTATTCTCCAAGCTTGATCTCCGTATGGGTTATCATCAGATTCGTATTCGTGAGCAAGATATTCCCAAGACGGCGTTCAGAACAAGTTTTGGTTCATATGAATACACCGTCATGTCTTTTGGCCTCGCCAACGCTCCTCCGACGTTCTCTCGCATGATGAACTTCATCTTCAACCCCTACACCAATGAATTCGTTTTGGTCTATCTCGACGACATTCTGGTTTTCTCGAAGAACAAGAAAGATCATGCCAAGCACTTGCGTTTGGTTCTTGACAAGCTCAAAGAACATCAGTTCTACGCCAAGTTCTCCAAGTGTGAATTTTGGCTCGATGAGGTTCTTTATCTTGGTCATATCATCTCTGCCAAGGGCATTTCCGTGAATCCTGAGAAGGTGTCTGCAATTGTGAATTGGGAACCTCCTCAGAACGTGAAGCAACTCCGCAGTTTCCTCGGTCTCGCAAGCTATTGCAGAAGATTCGTTGAAAACTTTTCTAAGATCGCCAAGCCTCTCTCAAATCTTCTTCAGAAGCACGTCAAGTACGTTTGGTCTCCGGAGTGTGATGTTGCTTTCAACTCTTTGAAAGAGAAATTGATCACTGCTCCAGTTCTGACTCCGCCTGATGAAACCAAGCCGTACGAGGTCTTTTGTGATGCCTCTCTCCAAGGTCTCGGTGCTGTAGTGATGCAAGAGAAGAAAGTTGTTGCTTATACCTCTCGCCAGTTGAAACCTAATGAGAAGAACTACCCCACTCATGATCTCAAGTTGGCGGCAGTTGTGCATGCTTTGTTGACTTGGAGACATCTTCTATTGGGTAGGAAAGTGGATATTTCACTGATCACAAGAGTCTCAAGTACATCTTCTCTCAGCCTAATCTCAACCTCAGGCAGACTCGATGGGTCGAAATGATTCAAGAGTACAATCCGAGTATCGAGTATACTCCAGGCAAGGCTAATGTGATTGCTGACGCTTTGAGCAGAAAAGCATATTGCAACAGTCTGATTCTCAAGCCTTATCAACCCGAGCTTTGTGAAGCTTTCCGCAAGCTTAATCTGCAAGTTGTTCCTCAAGGTTTCCTCGCCAACCTTCAAGTTTCTCCTACCTTGGAAGACCAGATTCGCCAAGCCCAACTTCTTGATGCTATGGTCAAGAAGGTGAAGATTGGTATTGCAAAGAGTCAGTCCAAGTACAAGTGCTACCGACTTGATGACAAGGACGCTCTCTTCTTCGAGGATCGAATTGTTGTGCCCAAAGGTGAACTTCGTAAGGTGATCATGAACGAGGCTCACAACTCTCTCCTCTCCATCCACCCTGGTAGTACGAAGATGTATCAGGATCTCAAGCAAACTTATTGGTGGACTCGAATGAAGCGCGAGATTGCTCAATTCGTGAACGAGTGTGATGTCTGCAGAAGAGTGAAGGCAGAACACCAAAGGCCAGCAGGTCTCCTCCAACCTCTTGCCATTCCAGAATGGAAGTTTGACCACATTGAAATGGACTTCGTGACTGGGTTTCCAAAGTCCAAGCGTGGCAATGATGCTATATTCGTCGTCATCGACAAGCTCACCAAAGTGGCTCACTTTCTGCCTATCAAAGAGTCAATCACTGCAGCTCAATTGGCGGAACTCTATACCTCTCGCATTGTCTCTCTGCACGGTATTCCTCAAGTGATATCTTCAGACTGTGGCAGCATCTTTACCTCCAAGTTTTGGGATTCTTTTCAGAAGGCCATGGGCACCAACATCCGCTTCAGCACAGCTTTCCATCCTCAAACAAGCAGTCAAGTCGAGCGTGTCAACCAGATTCTCGAAGACATGCTCAGGGCTTGTGTGATTTCTTTCGGCATGAAGTGGGAGGACTGTCTTCCTTATGCTGAATTCTCATACAACAACAGCTTTCAAGCAAGTTCGGGCAAGGCCCCCTTTGAAATTCTATATGGCAGGAAGTGCCGTACCCCTCTCAACTGGTCTGAAACCGGTGAACGTCAGCTACTGGGTAATGACTTAATCACAGAAGCAGAAGATATGTGCAAAGTCATTCATGATAAACTCAAAGCAGCTCAATCCCGCCAGAAGAGCTACTATGATAGTAAGCACCGTGATCTGGTTTTTGAGATCGGAGATCATGTTTACCTCCGCGTCTCTCCTATGAAAGGTACTTGTCGCTTCGGTATCAAAGGGAAGCTTGCCCCTAGATATGTGGGACCTTTCAAAATTGTCAGCAAGAGAGGCGACCTCGCCTATCAACTTGAGCTTCCTTCAAACTTTGCAAATGTTCATGATGTGTTCCATGTCTCTCAGCTTCGAAAGTGCTTCAAGACTCCTGACCGCACCGTCAACTTCGAGGACATTGAGCTCCAAGAAGATCTCTCCTATCGTGAGCACCCAGTTGCTATTCTTGAAGAGACTGAACGCAAGACTCGCAACAAGTCAATCAAATTTCTCAAAGTTAAGTGGTCTCACCATTCCGACCGTGAAGCTACCTGGGAACGCGAGGATCACCTCTGTTCTGAGTACCCGGAGTTCTTTCAGTCCTAGATCTCGGGACGAGATCTTTTCGTAGTGGTGGAGTGTTGTAACGCCCCAGATGTAACTTTCCCCATTTGTACTCCAACTCTTGCCGTTTCCGGTGTCAAGTTATGTTTATTTCTCGGTTTCGGGTCTTTGTCTCCGTGTGTTGTTTTCGTTTTCATGCATCTCATACCATGTCATCTCGTGCATTGCATTTGCATACATGTTCATCTCATGCATTCGAGCTTTTTCCCCGTTGTCCGTTTTGCATTCCGGCGCTTCGTTCTCCTCCGGTGGCCATTTCTAGCTTTCTTTCTTGTGTGGGGATTAAACATTTCCGGATTGGACCGAGACTTGTCAAGCGGCCTTGGTTTACTACCGGTAGACCGCCTGTCAAGTTTCGTATCATTTGGACTTCGTTTGATACTCCAACGGTTAACCGAGGGACCGAAAAGGCCTCGTGTGTGTTGCAGCCCAACACCCCCCAAATTTGGCCCAAAACCCACCAAACTCTGCTCCATGTCCTAGAGCGTTCGATCACGATCGTGTGGGCGAAAACC
>NC_041386.1:695555802-695568109 GCF_002162155.2 Triticum dicoccoides
GACGCCGCCGCCCGCGGTCGCCGCCTCCTCCTCCGGCGCCGCCCGGCCTCCTCTCCCTCACCCCGGCCTCCTCTTCCCCCACTCCGGCCGGCACCGACGAGCTCCGGTGCTGGTCATCCTCGGGAAACGCGCCGGTGAACAGTACCCGCGAGATCCCGATCTGGATCTGAGTTTTCGGTTGACTTCTCTCCCCCGAAACCCTAAATTTTCGTGCTATCTTTGACTGCTTGTATCTCCGCAACCTTAGCTCCGTTTTGGGCGTATCATATATCAAAATCTTCGCCTCGACATGTACATCATTTCGTTCCATTGCATCATTTGCATTTGAGGTCATCTTGATACCCAAAATGCTGTTAGAAGGAGGCTTCGTGAGTTAAATTGCAGATCCGTTAGTTCATCATGCACTTTTGTCATTTTTGTCATGTTTAATTCGTGCATGATATGCCTGTGCCCCTTTGGGATGAATTGTGAAGCATTTTTTCTTCTTTCCAGAGGTGCCACCCATGCATTTTTAGGATGTGTGTGTTGTCTTGTGAAAGCTTGCGAAGAGAGGTACCTGAGATTGCAGATTTCAGGGACTTAGTGATTCTCACTAAGTCTGGGATATTTTAGTTCATGATGCTATATGTCCAGCTTGTTTCCTAGTGATCCGTGCCTCTTTTGAGGATGATCAGTAAGGGAGTTTTGATATTTAAGTTATGCTCTATCCATCCATGTATTTGTTTGCATATGTGGAGTGCTCTAGGTTGACTCAATCGAGCTCAACTTTTGCTTCGTTGTTAATCTGGGCAGATCGTCAACTTGTTTGCGATTTTGCCGATGCTACCGTTAGTGTTCCATGCATGCTATGCCTTTGTTCTTGCCATGTGTAGCTAGCACTTTATGCCTTCTTGCTGGTTATATGCTTTCCTTGCCATGACTTGCACCGTAGTGAGTGCATCAAGCTCGTTTACATGCCTTCGTGAGTTATATTTCAGCGTGTCTCAGTTTTCACTAAGTCTGAAAACTGATTGTGTTCGAGCTATGTTCGTGAGCTCGGTAGAGTATTTTGTGAACCCTTTTGGCCCCAGGTCACTTTGGGTGTTTTATTAAGCTTGTTGAGTAGCTCCATGCCATGTTCTTACTTGTCATGTTCAGGTTTTGTATCATGTTGTTTTGCTGCTCCGAAGAGAGCATCGTGATCTGAAATTTCAGACTAGTGTTAATTTCACTAAGTCTGAAATCTGGTTTGCATTTGCGTTTTAGCCACGCTTGTTTGAACCTCTTAATGAATGAATTTGCCTATGGCTCAGTGCTAGTGTTTTGTCAACCATCTTGTGTACATCACTGCCATGTATTTTGTTTTCATGTTTGGTGGCTGTAGCATGTTCATTTCGTTGCATTTAGATGCCTACTTGCTGTAAATCGCATACCGGTGTCGTATCTTAAAACGCTTGCCATTTCTAAACCGTAGCTCCGATTCCGATGATCTTTATATCGTTTTCAAGCGATTTCATCCCCTCTATCCAGTGGAACACTTGGTTTTCCATGTTGATGCCAGGTTCATGCATTTCCTGTCATATCTTGCATTTTGCATCCCGCATCGCATCCCGCATAGCATATCGTCATTTCATCATATTGCTTGGTCTTGCCCGTGGTTGATTGTATCCTTGTTGCTTGTTTGTCTTTGGGTAGAGCCGGGAGACGAGTTCGCTACCGAGGAGCCCATTGAGTTTGCTTGTGAGGATCCAGTCAACTCTGACAACTGTGCAGGCAAGATGATCATACCCTCGAAATCACTACTATCTTTGCTATGCTAGTTTGCTCGCTCTTTTGCTTGCCACTGCTTCGATGCCTACCATTTGCTTGTCAGCCTCCCAATTGCATGATTGAACCTCTAACCCACCATTGTCCTAGCAAACCGTTGATTGGCTATGTTACCGCTTTGCTCAGCCCTTCTTATAGCGTTGTTAGCTGCAGGTGAAGGTTGGATCCGTTCCTTGTTGGAACATTTATTTACTTGTTGGGATATCATTATATTGCTATGTTATCTTAATGCATCTATACTTGGTAAAGGGTGGAAGGCTCGGCCTCTCTCCTAGTGTTTTGTTCCACTCTTGCCGCCCTAGTTTCCGTCATATCGGTGTTATGTTCCCGGATTGTGCGTCCCTTACGCGGTTGGGCTATAATGGGAACCCCTTGATAGTTCGCCTTGATTAAAGCTTTTCCAGCAATGCCCAACATTGGTTTTACCATTTGCCACCAAGCCTCTTTTTCCCTTGGGTTTCCGGAGCCCGAGGGTCATCTTATTTTAACCCCCCCCCCCCGGGCCAGTGCTCCTCTGAGTGTTGGTCCGAACCAGGCAGCCTGCGGGGCCACCTCGGGGAAACTTGAGGTTTGGTTTTACTCGTAGCTTGACCTATCCGAGCGTGCCCTGAGAAAGAGATATGTGCAGCTCCTATCGGGATTTGTCGGCACATTCAGGCGGTGTTGCTGGACTTGTTTTAACCCGTCGAATCATCTTGTTGTACCGAGATACCGAGTCTGATCGGTGTGTCTTGGGTGGAGGTCTATTCCTTCGTTGGCCGTGAGAGCTTGTTATGGGCTAAGTTGGGACCCCCCTGCAGGGATTGATCTTTCGAAAGCCGTGCCCGCGGTTATGGGCGGATGGGAATTTGTTAACGTCCGGTTGTAGATGACTTGAACTAAACTTAATTAAAATGAATCAATTGTGTGTGTTACCGTGATGGCCCCTTCTCGGCGGAGTCCGGGAAGTGGACACGGTGTTGGAGTTATGCTTGCGCAGGATGTTCCTTTAGCTTCTCGCTCGTGCTTCGCCTTCTCTTCTCGCTCTCTTTTGCGTATAAGTTAGCCACCACATATGCTAGTCGCTTGCTGCAGCTCCACATATATTTGCCTTATCCATTCCCATGAGCTTAAATAGTTTTGATCGCGTGGGTGTGAGATTGCTGAGTCCCTGTGGCTCACAGATACTACAACTCCAGATGCAGGTCCAGGTGATTCCGCTCCAGGTGACGAGTACGAGCTCAAGTGGGAGTTCGAAGAGGACTCTCAGCGTTACTATGTGTCTTTTCCGGATGATCAGTAGTGGTGCCTAGTTGGGGTTATCGATTCAGGACCTTATCGCATGTTGGGGGTCTTTTCTATTTTGGCGCCGTAGTCGGGCCATGAGTGATTTGTATGATGGATGTTATTTATGTACTCTGATGTGACGTGGCGAGTGTAAGCCAACTATGTTATCTCCCCCTTTTATTATATATTACATGGGATGTTGTAATGATTGCCTGACTTGCGACATTGCTTTCAATGCGGTTATGCCTCTAAGTCGTGCCTCGACACGTGGGAGCTATAGCCGCATCGAGGGCGTTACAACGCCCCTGACCCTCGTGGACACCCCGTATGTGTGTGTGATATGATAATTGAGCAATATGCTGGAAATTGTGGGTGTTGCATGAGGTGACGCCAAATTGTGCTTTTGAGTTGCCTATGTTTTGCCGAAATGTCGTTTTATTTCCGTTTCGGTGAATTCCAGGCAAACTCTGGATCTATATGTGCTATTTTTAGGGAAGGTCATGCCGAATTTTTGTATGACTTTGATGCCTTCATGCATTTTTATAATCAAGTTTTTATTATTACCGTGCAGATGTTCATGATGGTCAGTGGAACGATGCTGGCCAGGTGGTTGCGGTCGGCGGTGCAGGACATGATAGAAAATAACCTGACAAAGGTTTTATATCCGTGTCGAGAATGCAAAGGAATACTTTGGCTCAACCCCTATGACGATGGCCGTGTCGAAGCGCACCTACTCATGACTGGTTTCATGGATGGCTATACTCGGTGGATAATTGAAGATGAGGATTACGATGTTCAGGACACCGACGGGGCAGACAATGACTACACAGGGAAAGACGAAGAGATGATCGATAATGGCGGCGGGGAAGAGGCCGCACATGGCGGCGCAGAAGGGGGCGGACATGGCGGAGGAGAAGGGGCCAGACATGGCGGTGGAGAGACCGTTGACTCCACGCAGCACATTTCATCGGTACTAAGTTCAATCGTGCGGGACCCTCATGTTCAAGCACTGCTTCACAAGGAGACCAGTACTGAAAGAGTTGCTTCTAGAGAGGAGGCTAAGCTGCAGCAACTGGTGGTAGACTCGAACTCCACACAACCTCCACCATCATACCCCATTCCACATGTATTGCATGAGGATTAAAAAAGCTGAAGCGCATTAAAAAGTATGAACCAATTGCTTGGCTGACACCGGGATGGGCATGAGGGGTACCTTGTGTTAAGAAAAGGGAGCATAAAAGACTATATGATTTTGAAGGGATAACGTTCTTTAGCATTGATATTTTGAAAGACATATTGATCAAGATTACATGATCAAGATTATGCTAGGTAGCATTCCACATAAAAAATTATCTTTTTTATCATTTACCTACTAGAGGACGACCAGGACATATTGATCCAGTGCCCAGTGCTAGTTCCTGTTTGTTGCATGTTTTTTGTTTCGTAGAAATCCATATCAAACAAAGTCCAAAGAGGATAAAAACTGATGAAGCATTTATTTGGAACATTTATGATTTTTGGGAAGAAGAATCAACGCGAGACGATGCCCGAGGGGGCCACGAGGCAGGGGGCGCGCCCCTGACCCTCGTGGACACCCCGTAAGGTGGTTATTTCCCTTCTTTCGCCACAAGAAAGCTAATATCTGAAGAAAAATCGTGTTCAAACATTCAATCCAATTGGAGTTACGGATCTCCAGGAATATAAGAAACGGTGAAAGGGCAGAATCTGGAACGTGGAAACAGAGAGAGACAGATCCAATCTCGGAGGGGCTCTCGCCCCTCCCACGCCATGGAGACCATGGACCAGAGGGAAAACCCTTCTCCCATCTAGGGAGAAGGTCAAGGAAGAAGAAGAAGAAGGGGGTCTCTCTCCCCCACTCTCCCGGTGGCGCCGGAACACTGCCGGGACCATCATCATCACCCTGATCTACACCAACACCTCTGTCATCTTCACCAACATCTCCATCACCTCCCCCCAGCTATGTGCATCGGTCCACTCTGCCGCAACCCGCTGTACCCTCTAGTTGAACATGGTCCTTTATGCTTCATATTATTATCCAATGATGTGTTGCCATCCTATGATGTCTGAGTTGATTTTGGTTGTCTTTTCGGTGATTGTGTACTTGCTATGATTGGTTTAATTTGCTTCTGGTTATGTTGCTTTCCTTTGGTGCCCATAATTTGAGTGCGCGCATGGATCACACCATAGGGTTAGTTGTATGTTGATAGGACTATGTATTGGAGGGCAAGAGTGATAGAAGCTTCAACCTAGCATAGAAATTGATGCATATGGGATTGAAGGGGGACCAATATATTTTAATTCTATGGTTGGGTTTTACCTTAATGAACGTTAGTAGTTGCGGATGCTTGCTAATAGTTCCAATCATAAGTGCATAGAATTCCAAGTCAGGGATGACATGCTAGCAGTGGCCTCTCCCACATAAAACTTGCTATCGGTCTAGTAAACTAGTCAATTGCTTAGGGACAATTCCAGAACTCCGACCACCACTTTTCCACACTCGCTATACTAGCTTTATTGCTTCTTTATCTAAATATCCCCTAGATTTTATTTACGTGCTCTTTATTATCTTGCAAACCTATCCAACAACACCTACAAAGTTCTTCTAGTTTCATACTTGTTCCAGATAAAGCGAACGTTAAGCGTGCGTAGAGTTGTATGGGTGGTCGATAGAATTTGAAGGAATATTTGATCTACCCTTAGATCCTCGTTGGGTTCTACACTCTTACTTATCGAAAGAGGCTGCAATTGATCCCCTATACTTGTGGGTTATCAGTAGCACACAAAGTGTTCCTCCGGTATTCGGGAGTTCCATAATCTCATAGTCATAGGAACTGGTATAAGTCATGAATAAATCAATAGCAACATACTAAACGATATAGTGCTAAGCTAAATGAATGGGTCAAGTCAATCACATCATTCTCTAATGATGTGATCTCATTAATCAAATGACAACTCATGGATATACGTAGGAAACTTAACCATCTTTGATTCAACGAGCTAGTCAAGTAGAGGCATACTAGTGACACTCTGTTTGTCTAGGTATTCACACATGTACTAAGTTGTCGGTTAATACAATTCTAGCATGAATAATAAACATTTATCATGATGTAAGGAAATATAAATAACAACTTTAATATTGCCTCTAGGGCATATTTCCTTCAAATACATATATATGAATGAAACTCAACACAATTGATGGTACTAAAATAAAATTGTGAATATTTTTTACATACTTCAAATCGTTTGTCAGAGAAGCCCCACTCAGAGGCCGAGTGGCAATTGAACTCGCAAGCATAGTATCCACATAAATCATTCCAGGGTAACTAGTACAAGCACTTTACGAGAATATAGTTCAATCAAACTGATAAGCTAGCATGATAATGGGATTGATGAAACTAGAATCAATGAGAGATGCGCGGAACTATCTAGTCCTACCTACTTTGGGGTGTCTAAATTGCAGCTCCTTCTTCAGACCTGGAACCATTCCGACGAACTTTTTCTAAACCCTGCTAAGCAAATAAAATGATTACTTGATATCAGAAAATGAACGAAAGTTGCTGATATGATGTGATAATGGTTGAACTTACTTCTGGATCATTCCACTCATGTCTGCATAATCCTGGGGATCTTTACGTCTCGAGTCTAAGATAGTTACTAGTCCCTTGTCAAGGTTGATGCATAGCATTATCAGCATAGGCATAAAAAATGAAACATGGTTGATTCATTCATAGAACATTTATATATTTATTCATACAACATTCATATGTAACATCCACATGCATCATATGTAAAAAAATCCTCCCCTCCAACATGCATCATATCATTATTTTTTAAAACAAAAGAAGTCACAAACTTGGTTCATCTTGAGGATTCAATATTTTTTCTCTAACAACATCCACTACTTGCATCATATAACATCCACATGCATCATATATCGAAACAAATTGATCCCCTCCAACATGCATCATATCATCATTTTTTTAACAAAATAAGTTAAGAACTAGGGTTCATCTTGAGGGGTTCACCATTTTTACTCCCACGAAATCCACTACTTGCATCATATAACATCCACATGCATCCTATATCAAAATAAATATCTCCAATATTCATCATATCATAAAAAAATTAACACAAATAATTATGAACTAGGTTCATCTTGAGGGTTCAACTTTTTTCCTCCAACTAAAAACTACTTGCATCATAGCATATCACAATGCATCATCACATCACAACAAATTCCTCCAACATGCATCATATCAAAAAAATCCTTCAACAAAAAAATGAACTATGGTTTCTCTTCGCACAACAATACCAAGTAGTGCCTAGAGTTCATATCTAACACAATATAACATCTAGAATCAACCTAAATCACTCATAGGGTTCAATAAAATTTGAATCTAGTTCAAAAGGGGTAGTTATTTGAATCAAATAATGCGATGAATTGGAAGCTATTTGAGTAAAACTAATTGGAGGGATCGCAAGAGCTTACTTTTCTCTTTTGGGGGCCATCTCGATCAGCAAAGATGGTGAACAAACGAAGAAGATCGCCTCTGTTCTTGGGCGGCTGTATGTTTGATACGTCTCTGTCGTATCTATAATTTTTTTATTGTTCCATGCCAATACACTACTAGGGAAAAACTTATACACAGAATCTTAGCAGCAGCGCAGCACAGAAAGAAGTGCTACTGCTAATTAATAGTAGTGCTGGCATGAAGAACACGCTGCTGATGCAAATTTAGCAGTAGCGCGTGAGGACTAAACCGCGCTGCTACAAAAATCGACCTACAGTAACGACAAACCAATGTTTAGCAGCAGCACGGTGTCAATATGCGCGCTACTACTAATGCAATACTAGTATCGCGCTTTTGACTCACGTCGTTGGTGCTAATTTTGATATTGGCCACACGATTGGCCCGTTTAGCAGTAGCACGCATGATAAAAGCCCGTTGCTGCTACGGTCTTATCAGTTGTGCATTTTGCCTCCCACGCTACTGCTAAAACGCAGCCCCCACCACCTTTTTCCACCCGTCCCCTCCCCCATCTCCTCTCCAGCCTTTCCCCTACCTCTCCCACATCGTCCCTCTCTCACTCTTCTTCTTCATCAATACTTCTCCCCCCATTACTCTCCCTACCTTTCTCTCTCTTCATTACTCCTTGATAACTACACCACCTCCATTAATGCATCTGCTTTCTCTTTTTCCTTCCCCCTCCACTAGTTGAAGTTGTCTCCTCCCAAATTAGCTTGCTAGGTAGATGTAGCATTTAGTTAAGTGACCTATTTTCCCCCTAACTAGATCTATCTTTGTCAAGAAGAGCTTTGTGCACTTTTGATCTCCGTACATCATCATCTCCACTGTGTGCTCGATCTCGAGATAGCGGTGATTAAAATTTCATGCTTTTGCAAAATGGAAATATGTGTATGTGTGTGTGATATGATAATTGAGCAATATGATGGAAATATGTGGGTGTGGCATGAGTTGACGCCAAATTGTGCTTTTGAGTTGCCTATGTTTTGCCGAAATGTCGATTTATTTCCGTTTCGGTGAATTCCAGGCAAACTCTGGATCTATATGTGCTATTTTTAGGGAAGGTCATGCCGAATTTTTGTATGACTTTGAAGCCTTCATGCATTTTTATAATCAAGTTTTTATTATTACCGTGCAGACGTTCATGATGGTCAGTGGAACGATGCTGGCCAGGTGGTTGCGGTCGGCGGTGCAGGACATGAAAGAAAATAATGTGACAAAGGTTTTATGTCCGTGTCGAGAATGCAAAGGAATAGTTTGGCTCAACCCCTACGATGATGGTCGTGTCGAAGCGCACCTACTCATGACTGGTTTCATGGATGGCTATACTCGGTGGATAATTGAAGATGAGGATTACGATGTTTAGGACACCGACGGGGCAGACAATGACTACACATGGAAAGACGAAGAGATGATCGATAATGGCGGCGGGGAAGAGGCCGCGCATGGCGGCACAGAAGGGGGCGGACATGGCGGAGGAGAAGGGGCCAAACATGGCGGCGGAGAGGCCGTGGACTCCACGCAGCCGATTTCATCGGTACTAAGTTCAATCGTGCGGGACCCTCATGTTCAAGCACTGCTTCACAAGAAGACCAGTACTGAAAGAGCTGCTTCTAGAGAGGAGGCTAAGCTGTAGCAACTGGTGGTAGACTCAAACACTACATTGTATGCGGTTGCATTCCTGAGGTGACCTGCTTGAGTTTCACGCTCCAACTCCTGAAGACGAAGGCTAAAAACAAATGGACCGACACTAGCCTGGATGAGCATCTCAAGTTCCTAAAGGATGTTCTTCCCGTGGGGAATCTATGTCCTACTAGTGTTGATGAGGCCAAAAATTTCGTGTGCCCTCTTGATCTGCCGCACGTTAGATACCATGCATGCATCAACGATTGCATAATTTATCGGAAGGAGAACGCGGAAAAAAACAAGTTGTCCGGTGTGCAATGATTCTCGATACAAGAAGGTCGGGAATAAATGTACCCAGAAAGTTGTATGTTACTTACCGATTACTCCCCATCTGCAGCGGCATTTCGTGGATCCCAAGGAAGCAAAGATAATGCGTTGGCACACGGAGAGGAAGAAACCCGACGATGGAGATGATCCGAAGCTGAGACACGTCAAGGATGGATGCCAGTGGAGAGAATTGAACAACTTCTATCGGTATTTTCAATGTGATGCAAGGAACATCATGCTCGGCGCGTGTACCGATGGCATGAATCGGTTTGACAACCAGAACACCAACCATAGCACATGGCACGTGTTTGTATGGATGTACAACCTCCCACCTAGTTGTGCATGAAGTCGGAGTACATTCACTTGAGCATGCTGATTCAATGGCCGAAACAACCAGGAAATAATATTAATATGGATCTGGGGCTACTTCAAGAGGAGTTAGACACGTTATGGAAAACACCGGCCAAGATATGGGACGCCAGCAAAGGCGAGTATTTCTAAATGAGAGTCGCGCCGATCATGACGGTGCACGACTATCTCGGTTATGGATATGTCGCAGGCCAGGTGTGCCATGGATATTGCGGATGCACGCGGTGCATGGATGATACAACATCTCGGCAGCTAATGTCAAGGAAAGATGCCGGTCTAGAAAAATCGTGCACATGGGGCATCGAAGATGCCTCGAACCGGACGACCCATGGAGGAACCATGGAGATCTATTCAATTGTCACGCTGAGCATCGAGGACCTCCACGTAAGCGGAGCTGCGCTGAAATCGATGAGATGTTGAAAAATTGGGAGCAGTGCCCCACACCGGGAAAGACGACGAAAAAGGCACCGGAGCCGCTGCTGAAGGTATGAAAAACGAGGTATGTGTTCTGGGACTTGGAGTACTGGCACAAACTCGATACACCTCATTGCCTTGATCAAGTGCATATCTGTAAGAATGTCCTTGAGAGATTGCTCGCGACACTGATGAAGATGCCGGAAAAGACCAAGGATGGGCCGAAGGCAAGAAAAGACTTGCAAGATTTGAATATCAGGGAAGATCTGCACATGCCGCCCTGTAAAAAGTCGGACAAGACAGAGACGGAGACAGAAGCGCGGGAGAAGAAGGGCAAGAAAATAAAGGAAGAGAAATATTGCCCCCCTTCTTGCTTCACCTTAAGTCAGGCTGAGACCGATCAATTCATTAAGTGCCTTACCGGAGTCAAAGTTAGTTCCAGTTACTGTGGCAAGAATAAGTAGATATCTAGACATGGACAAGAAAAGGTTCAGCGGGATGAAGTCCCATGACTGTCATGTGATGATGACGCAGATACTACTACTACCTCTTGAGCATGCGTTGGTTCTTCCCTTAAAGAGGAAATGGTGATGCAGCAAAGTAGCGTAAGTATTTCCATCAGTTTTGAGAACCAAGGTATCAATACAGTAGGAGGCTCCTCCCAAGTCCCATGCATCTACACAAACAAACAAGAACATCCCAACCAACGCGATAAAGGTGCTATCAATCCCTTCACGGCCACTTGCAAAAGTGAGATCTGAAAGAGATAATATGATAAGATAAATATTTTTGCTATTTTTATGATATAGATTGTAAAGTAAAGATTGCAAAATAAAGTAGATTGGAAACTTATATGATAAAGAAGAGACCCGGGGGCCATAGGTTTCACTAGTGGCTTCTCTCAAGATAGCATAATTATTATGGTGGGTGAACAAATTACTGTCGAGCAATTGATAGAAAAGTGCATAGTTATGAGAATATCTAGGCATGATCATGTATATAGGCATGATACGTCCATTTTGCATCATGCTTTTATATCAATATATATTGCATTATGAGTTGTTATTACACATTATGTCACAATACTTTTGGCTATTCTCTCTTATTTTACAAGGTTTATCATGAAGAGGGGGAATGCCGGCAGCTGGGATTCTAGCTGGAGAAGGAGCAAATATTGGAAACCTATTCTGCACACCTCCAAAAGTCCCGTAACTCCACGAAAGTCATTTTTGGATTTAATAAGAATTTACGAGCACAGAAAGTACCTGAGGGGGGCCACACCCTGGCCAGGAGGGTGGGGCACGCCCCCCCTACTAGGAGCGCCCCCTGTCTCCTGGGCCCCCTGGTGGCCCTCCGGTGCCCATCTTCTGCTATATGAGGTCTCTTATACTGGAAAAAATAATAAGCAAGCCCACGAGGCAGAACCTTGGCAGAACCAATCTAGGGCTCTGGCACAGCTGTTCTGCCGGGGAAACTTCCACTACTAGGAAAAGGGCTATAGATGGGACTGACACTAATGGCGCACATGTCAGGTGGTGCGCCATTAATATATACTAATGGAGCACCATGTTTCGGTATACCATTAGTGTGGAAGACACTAATGGCGCACCAGGAACATGGTGCGCCACTAGAGACAATTTTTTTTAATTTTTTCAAACATTCTAATGGTGCACCGTGGCACAGTGCGCCATTACTAGTGCAAACTAGTAATGGCGCACTAGCCACACCATGCGCCATTAGAATATATACTTTTTTTGCAAAACTTCTAATGGCACACCAGAAGCTGGTGCGCCATTAGTAACCAGGGTGGCCCCCCCGCTCCACCGGCCGCCGCCGCCGACCGCACCCTCCACCGACCCCCCATCCCACCGCACCCTCCCTCACTCCATCGGCCGCCGCCGCCGACCCCCGGCCCGCACCCTCCCCCACTCCATCGCCGACGATGACCACCC
>NC_041386.1:695568516-695575085 GCF_002162155.2 Triticum dicoccoides
TCCGCCCGTAAGCCCCCTCCCCCTGACTGACTCGACTCCCCTGGCCTCCGCGTGCAGTTCACCGTCCCGGATCTCCGACTGCATCGCCTCCCGGAGTGGCAACATCTACAGCATCGACGTCTTCGTCCGCGATGACGCCCCTGTCTTCTACGCCCGCAGGTACCCCATCCAACTCACCCCCGCCTCCGTTTCCCACCTCTCCCTCTCTGCTCCTCCCTCCTTTCCCTCTCCCTCTCTGCTCGATCCCCTCTCTTCTCTGTCTCCACCTTCTGTTCTTGCCTGTGAGGTGTTTGATTAAATGTCAATTCAAACGATTGATGCAGCCGCGTCCACTAGAGCACCACGACCGTGTCTGCGACCTCGTCTCTGCTCCGCCGCCGTCTACGACCTCGTCTGCTTCCACGTCCATCGAGGTGAGTTCTTGCATGGATCACTTCCAGGCCATCTGAACAACATTGGTGAAACATCATGGATTCATTCTTCTTCAGACATTGTTTGTTTCTTTCTTCTTGAATGAATGGACTACAATACAAGTTCAGGAACAAGGGACATTTTTTGCACTTGTGAACTCGCAATGCTCAAGTCTGGAAGTGTTTACAAATTCAAAGAGTTCACATGACTACTGGTCAAATACTCTAGTGTATTTAGCGTAAATCTAGTTTGAAACTAGTAGAGCTCTTGGTGCTTTGCAAATTCAGTTTAAATGGGCACAAGAACTACCCAATAGATTTTGATGTACCCCTGATCATGTATGCAAGATGTTGCCACTGGATGCATGGATGCATGACCGGGACATGACTACTCAGTAGATTATGACACCTGATAATCACAGTAAACTGTTAACAATTTACAGTTTACTGTCCATTTTAGCCTAGCATTCAGTTATCTTTTCACCCTTTTTTCTGTCCATTCAGTTATATTTTTAGTTGGAAAATTTGTGTAACAAATTACAGTTTACTGTCACTATCAGTTTACTGTCCATTTTTGTTTTCGTTTCACTGTATGTATCTTAACTGAAATTTGACCATGTCTTGTTCCTTTTTTGCAATTATAAAAAGGGAAAGAAAAATAACCATTGAACCAACAGATAATTGATTTGGTAGAACAAGTCTTGTTGCCAGTCTTGAACCAACAGATAATCTTAATTGAAATTTGACTATGTCTTGTTGCCAGTCCTAATGAAAAAGCAACTGAATTTCCAACAACCTACTAGGTAGAACAATCCATTTATATCATGAATATATGAAGGGAAGGACATGATTGCTACATGATTGCCATTATACTCCTTGCTGCTAGTTGCCAGTACTGTAGCATCTAGCTTAACTTGTTTGCTACATCTCAGCATTATTTCTCAGTGCTACAAATGTGTTTAACTTGTAGCTTCTAGCTTAAGTGAGTAACCAGTACTGTAGTGAGTAGCTTAACTTGTTTAAGTACTCCCAGTTAGTAGTACTGCTAGTTTGTAGATGAACTCCATTTAACTAGCTTAATTGAGTTTCAGTTGTGTAATGAAGTTCTTCTATTTTGTATGATGTGGCTCACGCTTAAACTGTCATGCTATGTAGTCTGTTGGATCATCTATGTACTATGTATGCTGTGGCATGTGGTGTGGTCGATGCTGAGATGTCAACTCTATGTACTATGTATGCTGTGGCATGTGGTGTGGTCCGAGTGATCAGGTTTCAAATGATTTTGAATTTTTATGATTTTTATGCAAATAGGTGAAGCCACTGACTACACTTCAGGTTCTACTCCTGGAACACTTCAGGAGTTTTACTTCATAACTAGAGTATTTTGATGATATTGGGGGGTTTTGTCTCCGACCATCGTGTCGTGATGATATTGTGGGGTGTAGTGGGGTTGCAGCGGGGCGGGGGTGGGATATTGATTTTGCAGGTACCCCGAGAGGCCTTTGAGTTTGCCGGAATGTCGAGTAACTTCCATTCCGGCAAATTCGGGTACTCCATAAGTCATATTTTCAGCAAAGGTCATGCTGAAATTGGACATGTGGGGTACTTGAGACTAATGCATGGGTCGGGGTATCTTAGTACTTAGTTAAGTAAGATCAACTGTCCCTTTTTGTTTTGCTAATGTATACTAGGTGCTCCCATCTTCTGTGTCATTGCTACCCTAATTTATAGTCCAGTACAATTGGCCTTTCAGTATAGCCTGTTATCATGCATGTTTTATGATCTGTTGTAAGGGTACTAATTGGTCTCTTCTGCTGCTTATCAGAGATGGGGGGAAGCAGCCACCGTCGCTCTGCGACACCGTAGTACGAGTTGGATGCTTTCGAGTTCTTCAGTATCATACTTGGGACTTCAGTATCATCCATGACGCAGGTATATAAAACAAGAGATCTCCCCTTCACCCATCTCATTATGATATCTATTGTTTGCTACATCACTCATTGTCCCGAACTGCAGAGGCTGCCTGACAGTTTTATGAACATGCTGGGTGAAGATCCGCCAAATAATGTGAAGCTGCGACAGGCCGGCAGCGGGTTTTGCAAGCAGTGGGATGTGGACTTGTTGATCAAGGAGGGCCACATGTACTTGTCTCGTGGGTGGGAGAAGTTCTACCATGCCTACGACCTACGGCTGGGGTACTTCCTTCTCTTCAGGTACGACGACAACGCCACCATGCTCATCGTGAAGGTGTTCAACGCGACTATGTGTCGCATGCGCTACGCTGACGATGATGATGCCGGTACGTTCTGCCTCTTCTTATTCCTCTGCATTTGGCTTTGTCTCACATCGATTGTTAATGGTCATTGTTGCATTTGGACAGGTAATGGGAGCAGCAGCAGCGACACTGGCTACAGCCAAAGCAGCAGCGACTAAGGCTATAGCAAAAGCAACACCGATTCTGGCTTGAGCGAAAGCAGCAGTGATTTTGGCAGCAGCATAAACAACAAGAAGGATGATCCGGACTGGAGTGCGGGAGAAGAGGAGTAGAGTGGGGATGAGGAGCTGCAGGATGACGATGGGCATCAGGCTGCGGATGACCTAGCGCTGGTGGTGGCTGACCAAGGGCAAGAGATGGTGGTGGCTGACCATGGGCAAGAGATGGTGGTGGCTGATCATGGGCAAGAGATGGAGGTGGCTGAGGATGACCTAGTGATGGTCGTGCCCGTCCTGCCTGAAGGTGGCCTCGCGATGGTGGTGGTGCCTGACAATGACCACGCACCGGTGGTGGCGCCGGCGATCCCACAGGTGGGCGACATGACCATGCCAATTGTGGTAGAAGACTACATCCCACTTCCTCCACCGCCTCGCCGCTCTTGGCGCATCAGACTGAGGAACGAGAAGGAGAAGAACAATGAGAAGTGAACTATGTCAGGTATGTCAGATCTCCAAAATGCTATATATATATATATATATATATATATATATATATATATATATATATATATATATATATATATATACTTAGTTACCTCTGTTATCTCTAATATGCTTAGTTTCATATAGGTTAGCTTCATTTTACCTAAGTTGGCTCTAATATGCTAACTTAGAGCTTATATGCTTAGTTTCCTATAGGTTAGCTCCAAAATAACTTATGTTAGCACAAAATGATCAAGTTTACATAATAAGCTTATAGTCTTTTTCTTATTCTTCTTCTTTTCCAAAATGACATAGGTTAGCTTCATCTTACCTAAGTTGGCTCTAATAAGCTAACTTAGAGCTTATATGCTTAGCTTCCTATAGGTTAGCTCCAAAATAACTTATGTTAGCACAAAATGATCAAGTTTGCATAACAAGCTTGTAGTCTTCTTCTTATTCTTCTTCTTTTCCAAAATGACATAGGTTAGCTTCATTTTACCTAAGTTGGCTCCAAAATTCTTCTTATTCTTCTTCTAGTATTCTTCTAGTCTTCTTCTTCTTCTTCTTCTAACTTCTTGTTTATCATTTTGTAGATTTGATTTAATTGACGGAAGCTTGCATGGATGGAGTGCTTCTTTTCCATTTGTGTTTTTATTTTGTATCAATGTGAAACTTTTGTGAATTGATGGATAACGGTGTTGGATGAACAATGTGAAACTTTTGTAATATGTAACGATGGAACTATGTGTTGGCTATGTATGTATATATGATGGAACTTGTGTGTTGGCTATGATTGTTATATGGATGCTTGTTGTATATATATATGTGTTGGATATCTCATATGTGAAATAGTGACCTGAGATTAAGAAAAAACAAAAAAAAGTTAAAAAAATTGTTACTAATGGTGCACTACAATGTGGTGCGCCATTAGTATAGCAGACACTAGTGGCGCACTGTGGGCAAAACTAATGGCGCACTGCATGGTGTGCCATTAGTATACCAGATACTAATGGCGCACCAGTGGTGCGCCATTATTAAAAAATACTAGTGGTGTGATACTAATGGCGCACCAGTAGTGCGCCATTAGTAGGCAAAATCGGTGCGCCATTAGTAGGCCTTTTCCAAGTAGTGTTCCCTCCGGGAGGGGGAAATCATCACCATCATCATCACCAATGACCCTTTCATCGGGAGGGGGTCAATCTCCATCAACATATTCACCAGCACCATCTCCTCTCCAAACTCTAGTTCGTCTCTTGTGTCCAATCTTGTATCAAAACCACAAATTGGTACCTGTGAGTTGCTAGTACTGTAGATTACTCCTTGTAGTTGATGCTAATTGGTTTACTTGGTGGAAGATCATATGTTCAGATCCTTAATTCATATCAATATTCCTCTGATTATGAACATTAATATGCTTTGTGAGTAGTTACGTTTGTTCCTGATGACATGGGTGAAGTCTTGCTATTAGTAGTCATGTGAATTTGGTATTCGTACGATATTTTAATGAGATGTATGTTGTCTCTCCTCTATTGGTGTTATGTGTACCTCGACTACATGACACTTCACCATTATTTGGGCCTAGAGGAAGGCATTGGGAAGTAATAAGTAGATGATGGGTTGCTAGAGTGACAGAAGCTTAAACCCAGTTTATGTGTTGCTTCGTAAGGGGCTGATTTGGATCCATATGTTTCATGCTATGGTTAGGTTTACCTTAATACTTCTTTTGTAGTTGCGGATTCTTGCAATAGGGGTTAATCATAAGTGGGATGCTTGTCCAAGTAAGGGCAGTACCCAAGCACCGGTCCACCCACATTTCAAATTATCAAAGTACCTAACGCAAATCATATGAGCGTGATGAAACTAGCTTGACGATAATTCCCATGTGTCCTCGGGAGTGCTTTTCTCATTACAAGAAATTTTCCAGGCTTGTTCTTTTCTACAAAAAGGATTGGGCCGCCTTGCTGCACCCTATTTACTTTCATTGCGTGTTACCCGTTACAAATTATCTTATAACAAAACTATCTGTTACCTACAATTTCAGTGCTTGTAGAGAATACCTTACTGAAAACCGCTTGTCATTTCCTTCTGATCCTCGTTGGGTTCGACACTCTTACTTATCGAAAGGACTACGATAGATCCCCTATACTTGTGGGTCATCAAGACTCTTTTCTGGCGCCGTTGCCGGGAAGTGAAGGGCCTTCACTACTAGGGAAAAGCCTAGCAGCAGCCCGGGTTTTGGGCCTATTAGTAGCGCGGGGGCCAGCGCTACTAACAAGGCGCTGCAGCTAACGTATAGCAGTAGCACGGGTGCCACCCGCGCTACTACTACGTCCTTTAGTACTAGCGTGGGTAAAAACCCGCGCTACTACTACCAGCGCGGGTTTTTTTTGAATTTTTTCGAAAAAATATTTCGATTTTCCCCCCTAATTTTCAAATTTCCGAATTATTTTAACCTCAAATCTCTAATCACCCCTAATCGCTGCTCAATTTAATCTCTAATCACCCCTCATCATTCCAAATCATCTAACTTCCCGGACGGTCACCCATCCTCTCACTACTCCAGCCTGAGCACGCTTAACTTCCGGGTTCTATTCTCCCTCGTTTCCAAGTCTGCACTTGTTGTTTTCCTGACAATAGTAAGATGTCAATCCTATTAACCTCAGGAATTTAGCTTGAGCATGAAGTCACACATTTCACTATTTGAGTTTGAAACTATTGTTCTAAAAAATTAGTAACACTAATATTTCTTGAATAATTAGTTTGACCATAGTTTGACCACAGCTTGACCACAGTTTGGCCATAGTTTGACCAGATTTGACCAAAATTCAAAAAAACTAAAATAATTATTTAGTAACACTAATATTCTAGAATAATTAGTTTGACCATTGTTTGACCAGAGTTTGACCACATAGTTTGAATTTTTTTTGATTTTTTCCACTCTAGATCTTAAAAGGCCTGTAACTTTTTTCTGTTAGGTTTTTGAGGATTATGAAACTGATTAACGGGGTTCACATTGTTAAATTTGGATGTAACTTTTTGAGTAGATGATTTTTCATATAAAAAACTTTTTCATCTGAGTTAGTATACAAAAGTTATGCCCATTTTGACAAATTCTCGAGAGATTTTGCAAATAAAGTCGAAATTCATATTTGCAAATTTTCCCAACAACTAGACCACATATCACATGGGAAACTTATTTTCTTTTATTTTTTTGACATTTTCATCATTTTCTTTTATTTTTTT
>NC_041386.1:695575338-695625904 GCF_002162155.2 Triticum dicoccoides
AAAGGCGTTCCACAGGGGGGCGGGTGGGGGGGGGGTAGAGTTTGAAAATGAGACCTTTAGTAGTAGCGCGGTTTTTTACCCCCTCACTACTACTATGGCACCACTCAGTAGTAGCGAGGGCTAAAAACCAACGCTACTGCTATCAAACTTAGTAGTAGCAAGGTTTTAAAAACCCGCGCTACTACTATGGCATGTCCCGGGGGGCACGGTAGAGACCGCTTAGTAGCGAGGGTTAAAAACCTGCGCTACTGCTATCAACTTAGTAGTAGCAAGGTTTAAAAACCCGCGCTACTCGTAAGTAGCAGTAGCGAGGGTTTTTAACCCTCGCTACTAGTAACTTTCTGTGTATAGCCTTTTCCCTAGTAGTGTTTGGTGAGTGGAACTTGGTAAGGAAACATTTATATAGTGTGATGAAATTTTCAGTCACTTGTTACTATGGAAACTAATCCTTTGAGGGGCTTGTTCGGGGTATCTTCGCCCCGACCAGAAGAGGAAAGAGTTTCTCCTCAACCTACTGAACCTACTAAAAATGTTTACTTTGAAATTCCTTCGGGTATGACAGAGAAACTGCTAGCTAATCCCTTTGCAGGAGATGGAACATTGCATCCCGGCTTACACCTTATCTTTGTGGATGAAGTTTGTGGATTATTTGAGCTTGCAGGTATTCCCGATGATGTTTTCAAGAGGAAGGTTTTCCCTTTATCTTTGAAGGGAGACGCATTGACATCGTATAGGCTATGTGATGACACATGATCTTGGAACTATAAACGATTGAAGTTGGAATTTCACCAGAAGTTCTATCCTATGCATCTTGTTCACCGTGATCGTAATTACATATATAATTTCTGGCCTCGCAAAGGATAAAGCATCGCCCAAGCTTGGGGGAGGCTTAAGTCAATGTTATATTCATGCCCCAATCATGAGCTCTCAAGAGAAATGACTATTCAAAAAATTTATGATCGGCTTTCTCTCAATGATCGCACCATGCTCGATACTTCCTGCGTTGGTTCTTATATGCTGAAGACTACTGAATTCAAGTGGGACTTATTGGAATGAATTAAACGCAACTCTGAAGATTGGGGTTCTGACGATGGTAAGGAGTCAGGTATAACACCTAAGTTTGATTGTGTAAAATCTTTTATGGATACCGATGCTTTTCGTGGATTTAGTGCTAAATATGCACTTGACTCTGAGATAGTAGCTTCTTTCTGTGAATCTTTTGCTGCTCACGTTGATCTCCCTAAGGAGAAGTGGTTTAAATATATTTCTCCCGTTGAAGTAAAAGTAGTTGCACCTATTACATTTGAAGAAAAGACTATCACTTATAATGATCCTATTGTTCCTACTTCTTATGTTGAGAAACCACATTTTCCTGTTAGAATGAAGGATCATGCTAAAGCTTCAACTGTTGTTCGTAAGAGTACTACTACAGAAAATTAATGTTTAACCTAGTATTGCTATGGTTAAAGATCTCTTGAATGATAATATAGATGGGAATGTTATTTATTTCTGTGATGAAGCTGCTAATATTGCTACCAGATGCTAAGGTACATAGACCTGTTGTAGGCATGCCTCTTATTTCTGTTAAAATAGGAGATCATTGTTATCATGGCTTATGTGATATGGCGGTTCTAGTGCTAGTTTAATACATATTTCCTTATACCAAGAAATTATGCATGATATTGCACTCGCTGAAATAGAAGGTATTGATGTTACTATTAAGCTTGCCAATAGAGATACTATTTCACCATTTAGGATTGTTAGAGATGTTGAAGTCTTGTGTGGGAAGGTTAAATACCCTGCTGATTTCCTTGTTCTGGGTTCCCCACAAGATGACTTTTGTCCCATTATGTTTGGTAGACCCTTCTTGAATACTGTTAATGCAAAGATTGATTGCAAAAAGGATGTTGTTACGATTGGCTTGGATGATATGACTCATGAGTTTAATTTTGCTAAATTTCTTAGACAACCCCGTGATAAAGATTTACCTAATAAAGATGAAATAATTGGTCTTGCTTCTATTGTTGTGCCTCCTACTGATCCGTTAGAACAATCTTTGCTAGACCATGAAAATGATATGTTTATGAATGAAAGAAGGGAAATAGATGACGTATTCCTTCAACAGGTTCCTATTTTGAAACACAATTTGCCTGTTGAAATCCTAGGGGATTCTCCTCCACCCAAGGGTGATCCCGTGTTTGAGCTCAAACCATTACCTGATAATCTCAAATATGCCTATCTTGATGAAAAGAAGATATATCCTGTTATTATTAGTGCTAACCTTTCAGAGCAGGAAGGGGAAAGATTATTGAAAACTCTGAAGAAGTACCGTGCTGCTATTGGATATACTCTAGATGAGTTTAAGGGCATTAGTCCCACTCTATGTCAACACAAAATTAAAGTGGAGAAAGATGCCAAACCAGTTAGAGATCCTCAACGACGCTTAAATCCTAAGATGAAAGAAGTGGTAAGAAAGGAGATACTAAAGCTCTTTGAGGCAGGTATAATTTATCCCATTGTTGATAGTGAATGGGTAAGCCCTGTCCATTGTGTCCCTAAAAAGGGAGGTATTACTGTTGTTCCTAATGATAAAGATGAATTGATTCCACAAAGAATTATTACAGGTTATAGGATGGTAATTGATTTTTGTGAGTTAAACTAAGCTACTAAGAAATATCATTACCCTTTACCTTTTATTGATCAAATGCTAGAAAGACTATCCAAACACACACATCTCTGCTTTCTAGATGGTTATTCTGGTTTGTCTCAAATACCTGTGTCGGTGGAAGATCAATCAAAAACTACTTTTACTTGCCCTTTCTGTACTTTTGCTTATAGCCGTATGCCTTTTGGTTTATGTAATGCACCTACTACCTTTCAAAGATGCATGATGGCAATATTCTCTGACTTTTGTGAAAAGATTTGTGAGGTTTTCATGGATGACTTCTTCGTTTATGGATCCTATTTTGATGATTCCTTGAGCAACCTTGACCGAGTTTTGCAGAGATGTGAAGACACTAGTCTTGTCCTGAATTGGGAAAAGTGTCACTTTATGGTTAATGAAGGCATTGTCTTGGGGCATAAAATTTCTTAAAGAGGTATTAAAGTTGACAAAGCGAAAGTTAATGCTATTGAAAAGATGCCATGTCCCAAGGATATTAAATGTATAAGAAGTTTCCTTGGTCATGCCGGTTTTTATAGGAGGTTCATTCAGGACTTTTCTAAAATATCTAGGCCTCTGACTAATTTATTACAAAAAGATATTCCTTTTGTCTTTGATGATGATTGTGTAGAAGCATTTGAAATACTTAAGAAAGCATTGATCACTGCACCTATTGTTCAGCCACCTGATTGGAATTTACCCTTTGAAATTATGTGTGATGCGAGTGATTATGATGTAGGTGTTGTTCTAGGTTAGAGAGTTGATAAGAAATTAAATGTTATTCAATATGCTAGTAAGTCTCTTGATACTGCCCACAGAAATTATGCTACTGCTGAAAAAGAATTCGTGGTAGTTGTATTTGCTTGTGATAAGTTCAGACCGTACATTGTTGATTCTAAAGTTACTATTCAAACTGATCATGCTGCTATTAAATATCTTATGGAAAAGAAATATGCTAAACCTAGACTTATTAGATGGGTCCTCTTGCTTCAAGAATTTGATTTGCATATTATTGATAGAAAGGGAGCTGAGAACCATGTTGCAGACAATTTGTCTAGGCTAGAGAATGTTCATGATGACCCACTACCTATTGATGGTAGCTTTCTTGATGAACAATTAGCGGTCATTAATGCTTCTCGTATTGCTCCATGGTATGCTGATTATGCTAATTACATTGTTGCTAAATTTATACCACCTAGTTTCACATACCAGCTAAAGAAAAAGTTCTTTTATGATTTAAGACATTACTTCTGGGATGACCCACACCTTTATAAAGAAGGAGTAGATGGTGTTATTACACGTTGTGTGCCTGAGCATGAACAGGATCAGATCCTACGCAAGTGTCACTCTGAACCATATGGAGGACACCACGCTGGAGACAGAACTGCACATAAGTTATTGCAATCCGGTTTTTATTGGCCTACTCTCTTCAAAGATGCCCGTAAGTTTGTCTTGTCTTGGGATGAATGTCAAAGAATTGGTAATATTAGTAGACGTCGAGAAATGACTCTGAATTATTCTCTTGTTGTTGAACCATTTGATGTTTTAGCCTTTGATTATATGGGACCTTTTCATGCCTCTAATGGATATACACATATTTTAGTTGCTATTGATTATGTTACTAAGTGGGTATAAGCTATTCCAACTAGTAGTGCTGATCATAACACCTCTATTAAGATGCTTAAAGAAGTTATTTTTCTGAGGTTTGGAGTCCCTAGATATCTCATGACTGATGGTGGTTCACATTTTATTCATGGTGCTTTCCGTAAAATGCTTGCTAAGTATGATGTAAATCATAGAATTGCATCTGCTTATCACCCACAGTATAATGGTCAAGTAGAGTTGAGCAATAGAGAGCTCAAATTAATTTTGCAAAAGACTGTTAATAGGTCTAGAAAGAATTGGTCCAAGAAACATGATGATGCATTATGGGCCTATAGAAGTGCATATAAAAATCCTAGGGGTATGTCTCCGTATAAGATGGTTTATGGAAAAGCATGTCACTTACCTCTTGAACTTGAACATAAAGCATACTGGGCTATTAAATAGCTCAACTATGACTTCAAACTTTCCGGTGAGAAGAGGTTATTTGACATTACCTCACTTGATGAATGGACAACCCAAGCCTATGAAAATGCCAAGCTGTTTAAAGAAAAAGTTAAAAGATGTCATGACAAAAGAATACAAAAGCGATAATTTAACGTAGGTGATTATGTGTTGCTATTCAACTCTCGTTTAAGATTTTTTGCAGGAAAGCTTCTCTCTAAATGGGAAGGTCCTTCCGTTATCGAGGACGTCTATCGTTCCGGTGCCATAAAAATCAACAACTTCGAAGGCAGAAGTCTGAGGGTGGTCAATGGTCAAAGAGTCAAACATTATATCTCAGGTAATCCTATCAATGTTGAAACTAATATTATTGAGACCGTAACCCCAGAGGAATACATAAGGGACACTTTCCAGAATGTTTAAGACACCGAAAAATGATAGGTATGTGGTACGGTAAGTAAACCGACTCCAAAACAATTCTAATGGCAATTTTCCTCCGTTTTGGAATATTTAATAATTTTGGGAAGCAAGAAGTAATCCGGGAAGGACACAAGGCCTCCACGAGGGTGGAGGGCGCGCCCCCCCTACTGGGCGTGCCCCCCTGTCTCGTGGACACCTCGTGTGCCTTCCGGACTCAGTTTTCTTGCACATTACGTATTTTGGTCAGTAAAAAATCATTACATAATCTCTCGAAGGTTTTGACCACCGTATCATGCAAAAATCTTTTGTCTTTGTTTCAAGTTGTTTTTCTGACAGATCTAGAGCATCATGACGTCACCCTCCTCCAACAATGAAGACAAGGATGCTTGGCTATTGAAGATAGAACTGAAAAGAGAAGAACTGGAGGAGATCAACAGGGATGAAGGGATCAAGAAGGCCATGTCGGATCAAGGTCCGGTGGTGAAAGAAGAAAACATCCCTCGGCCTCTTCCTAACCTCTTTACCCATACTGAGATTGAAGCTTTCAAGATGATTGAGTTAGCTCGCATACAAAACAAGTATCTCACACAGGAAAATATTTTTTTGAAGGATCATATCGCCGTGCGATTATCCACCGTCATCATCACCGCCTTCATCACCTCCCAGGACATAATCACATGGGTATGGGCACTCCCCTTGGCAACTGCAAAGCTTGGGGGAGGTGCCCCGGTATTGTATCACCATCACACTCCTATCTTTACCATTTTACTTAGTTCAATCCTTTTAGTAATATATTGATCTAGTAGATTGAAGTTTTGTATGAATTAGTTTTGCATTTTGCTTTGTGATCTCTTTATGTAGTCGAGTCCGTGAGCTATCTATAATAAATATTAGTGTTGAGTCAAGGGCTTTGCTATCTTGCTATGATTTTGAGAAAAATAGAAAGAATAAAAAGAAATAAAAGAGTTCATATTGATCTTATGGATAGTAATGACTTCACATATAAAGAGTATGAGGCTTAAAAGTTGTTGAGAGTTGGCAAACGTAGTTGTGGTCATCGTTGCAATTAATAGAAAGTAATAAGGAAAGAGAGGTTTTCACATATAAATATACTATCTTGGACATCTTTTATAATTGTGGGCACTCATTAAAGTATGACATGCTAAAGAGTTCATGTTGGACAAGGATGATAACGTAATGGTTTATGTTTTCTCACATCTCAGTTAAAGTATATTGTCATGGATCTTCCTAACATGTTGGGCTTGCCTTTACCTCTCATGCTAGCCAAAAATTCCTAGCACCAAGTAGAGATACTACTTGTGCTTCAAAATATCCTTAAACCCAGTTTTGCCATGAGAGTCCACCATACCTACCTATGGATTGAGTAAGATCCTTCAAGTAAATTGTCATTGGTGCAGGCAATAAAAATTGCTGTCTAAATATGCATGACTTATTAGTGCGGATTAAATAAGCTTTATACGATCTTGTTATGAAAGCAATAAAAGTGATGGACTGCATAATAAAGGTCCATATACAAGTGGCAATATAGAGTGATGTTCTTTCGCATTAAGATTTTGTGTATGCAACCCTAAAAGCGCATGACAACCTCTGCTTCCCTCTGCGAAGGGCCTATCTTTTACTTTATTTCTTTTACCTTATGCAAGAGTCAAGGTGATCTTCACCTCTGCGTTTTTCATTTTATTGTTTGGCAAGCACCTCGTGTTGGAAAGATCCTGATACATATATCCAATTGGATGTTCGTTAGCATGAACTATTATTGTTGACATTACCCTTGAGGTAAAACATTGGGAGGCAACATTATAAGCCCCTATCTTTCTCAGTGTCCGATTAAAACTCCATAACCATAAATATTGCGTGAGTGTTAGCAATTGTAGAAGACTATATACTAGTTGAGTATGTGGACTTGCTGAAAAGCTCTATTCTTGACTCTTTCCGACGTTATGATAAATTGAAATTGCTTCAATGGCTGACTTTATAGCTTGTTAGTTCAAAATGAAGTTTATGTTCCGTACTTGACACTGCGAATAGATTGTTACTTGAGCATAAAAAAGCATATGACAAAATCTACATCTGTTGATGTTATAAGAATGATCATGATGCCCTCATGTCCGTATTTTATTTTTATCGACACCTCTATCTATAAACATGTGGACATATTTTTCGATTTCGGCTTCCGCTTGAGGACAAGCAAGGTCTAAGCTTGGGGGAGTTGATACGTCCATTTCGCGTCATGGTTTTATATCAATATTTATTGCATTATGGGCTGTTATTACACATTAAGTCACAATACTTATGGCTATTCTCTCTTATTTTACAAGGTTTATCATGAAGAGGGGGAATGCCTGCAGTTGTGATTATGGCTCGAAAAGGAGCAAATATTGGAAACCTATTCTGCAGAGCTCCAAAAGTCCCGTAACTCCACGAAAGTCATTTTTGGATTTAATAAGAGTTTATGAGCAAATAAAGTACCTGAGGGGGCCCACACCCTGGCCAGGAGGGTGGGGCCCCCCCTCCTACTGGGCGCGCACCCCTGTCTCCTGGGGCCCCTGGTGGCCCTTCGGTGCCGATCTTATGCTATATGAGGTCTCTTATCCTGGAAAAAATAATAAGCAAGCCCACAAGGCAGAGCATTTGCGGAACCAATCTAGGGCTCCGGTGGAGCTGTTCTGCCGCGGAAACTTCCCTCCGAGAGGGGGAAATCATGACCATCATCATCACCAATGGTCCTCTCATCGGGAGGGGGTCAATCTCCATCAACATCTTCACCAGCACCATCTCCTCCCCAAACCCTCCTTCATCTCTTGTATCCAATCTTGTAACAAAACCACAAATTGGTACCTATGGGTTGCTAGTAGTGTTGATTACTCCTTGTAGTTGATGCTAATTGGTTTACTTGGTGGAAGATCAAATGTTCAGATCCTCAATGTATATCAATACCCCTTTGGTTATGAACATGAATACGCTTTGTGAGTAGTTACGTTTGTTCCTGACGACATGGGTGAAGTCTTGCTATTAGTAGTCATGTGCATTTGGTATTCGTTTGATATTTTGATGAGATGTATGTTGTTTCTCCTCTAGTGGTGTTATGTGAACGTCGACTACATGGCCTAGAGGAAGTCATTGGGAAGTAATAAGTAGATGATGGGTTGCTAGAGTGACAGAAGCTTGAATCCTACTTTATGCGTTGCTTCATAAGGGGCTGATTTGGATCCATATGTTTCATGTTATGGTTAGGTTTACCTTAATACTTCTTTTGTAGTTGCGTATGCTTTCAATAGGGGTTAATCATAAGTGGGATGCTTGTCCAAGTAAGGACAGTGCCCAAGCACTGGTGCACCCACATATAAAATTATCAAAGTACCGAATACGAATTATATGAGCATGATGAAACTAGCTGGACGATAATTCCCATGTGTCCTCGGGAGCGCTTTTCTCATTATAAGAAATTGTCCAGGATTGTCCTTTGCTACAAAAAGGATTGGGCCACCTTGCTACACCTTATTTACTTTCATTGCTTGTTACCCGTTACAAATTATCTTATCACAAAAATATCTGTTACCTTCAATTTTAGTGCTTGCAGAGAATACCTTACTGAAAACCGCATGTCATTTCCTTCTGCTCCTTGTTGGGTTCGACACTCTTACTTATCGAAAGGACTGTGATAGATCCCCTATACTTGTTTGTCATCAAGGCATCACGTTCGCAACAAGTAGGCCGACTCCTGCCTGTATCTACTACTATTACTCCACACTTCGACCGACTCCTGCCTGCATCTACTACTATTACTCCACACATCGACCGACTCATGCCTGCATCTAGAGTATTAAGTTCATGAAGAACAGAGTAACGCATTAAGCAAGATGACATGATGTAGAAGGATAAAATCAAGCAATATGATATAAACCCCATCTTTTTATCCTCGATGGCAACAATACAATACATGCCTTGCTGCCCCTGCTGTCGCTGGGAAAGGACAGCGCAAGATTGAACCCAAAGCTAAGAACTTCTCCCATTGCAAGAAAGATCAATCTAGTAGGTCAAACCAAACTGATAATTCGAAGAGACTTGCAAAGATAACCCAATCATACATAACATAATTTAGAGGAGATTCAAATATTTCTCATAGATAAACTTGATTCTAAACCCACAATTCATCGAATCTCGACAAACACACCGCAAAAATAGTTACATCGAATAGATCTCCAAGAAGAGGAAGGAGAACTTTGTATTGAGAATCAAAGAGAGAGAAGAAGCCATCTAGCTAATAACTATGGACCGAAGGTTTGTGGTAAACTACTCACAACTCATCCGAGAGGCCTTGGTGGTGATGGAGAGGACCTCCGTGTTCGACTCCCCCTCCGGCAAAGCGCCGGCGAAGGCTCCAAGATGGGATCTCGCGGATACAGAAGGTTGCGGCGGTGGAAATAGTTTTTCCAGGTGCTCCTGGATGGTTTCAGGGTACGTGGATATATATAGGAGGAAGAAGTAAGTCGATTGAGCCACAAGGGGCCCACGAGGGTGGGGGCGCGCCCACCCCCTTATGGCGCGCCAAGCACCCTCGTGGCCGCCTCGTTTGCTGCTTGATGTCCACTCCAAGTCTCCTGGATTGAGTTTGTTCCGAAAAGATCCCTCCCGAAGGTTTCATTCCGTTTAGACTCCGTTTGATATTCCTTTTCTGCGAAACACCGAAATAGCCAAAAAAAACAAAAATTTGGGATGGGCCTCCAGTTAGTAGGTTAGTCCCAAAAATTATATAAAAGTGTAAAGTAAAGCCCATAAACACCCAAAACAGGTAATATAATAGCATGGAACAATCAAAAAATATAAATACGTTGGAGACGTATAAGGCATCCCCAAGCTTAATTCCTGCTCGTCCTCGAGTAGGTAAATGATAAAAACAGAATTTTTGATGTGGAATTCTACCTAGCATATTTCTCAATGCATTTCTCTTTATTGTGGCATGAATGTTCATATCAAATGATTCAAAATAAAAGTTAATATTGACAAAAGGATAATAATACTTCAAGCATACTTACTAAGCAATCATGTCTTCTCAAAATAACGTGGCAAAGGAAAGTTCATCCCTACAAAATCATATAGTTTGGTCATGCTTCATTTTTGTTACACAAGAATGCTCTCATGATGGACAACCCCGATGACGAGCCAAGCAATTATTTCATACTTTAGTAATCTCAAACTTTTTTCAACCTTCATGTAATACATGAGCGTGAGCCATGGATATAGCACTATGGGTGGAATAGAATATAATGATAGGGGTTATGTGGAGAAGACAAAAAAGGAGAAAGTCTCACATCGACGCGGCTAATCAACGGGCTAGGGAAATGCCCATCAATTGATGTCAATGCGAGGAGTGGGGATTGCCATGCAACAGATGCACTAGAGCTATAAATGTATGAAATCTCAACAAAAGAAAATAAATGGGTGTTCATCCAACTTGCTTGCTCATGAAGACCTAGGGCATTTTGAGGAAGCCCATCGTTGGAATATACAAGCAAAGTTCTATAGTGAATAATTCCCACTTAGTAAATGTAAATGACAACATAGAAGACTTTCTATAATAAATACCATGGTGCTATTTTGAGCACAAGTGTGGAAAAACATAGTATCATTGTCCCCCCCCCCTTTTTGGGCCTTTCCTTTTTTTGGCCTTTCTCTTTACTTTTTTTTATTTGGCCTTTTTTTATTTGGCCTTTCCTTTTTTTGATTAGGGACAATGCTCTAAAAAATGATGATCATCACACTTCTATTTAATTACAACTCATGGATTACAACTCGATACTAGAACATAGTATGACTCTATATGAATGCCTCCGGTGGTGTACCGGGATATGCGATGACTCAAGAGCGACATGTATAAAAAATTATGCATGGTGGCTTTGCCACAAATACGATGCCAACCACATGATCATGCAAAAAGCAATATGACAATGATGAAGCGTGCCATAATAAACGGAATGGTGGAAAGTTGCATGGCAATATATCTCGGAATGGCTATGGAAATGCCATAATAGGTAGGAATGGTGGCTATTCTGAGGAAGATATAAGGCGGTTTATGTGTGATAGAGCGTATCGTATCACAGGGTTTGGATGCACCGGCGAAGTTTGCACCAACTCTCAAGGTGAGAAAGGGCAATGCACGGTACCATAGAGGCTAGCAATGATGGTAAGGTAAGAGTGCGTATAATCCATGGACTCAACATTAGTCATAAAGAACTCACATACTTATTGCAAAAATCTACAAGTCATCAAAAACTAAGAACTATTCGAATGCTCCTAGGGGGATAGATTTGTAGGAAAAGACCATCACTCGTCCCCGACTGCCACTCATAAGGTTGACAATCAAATAACACATCATGCTTCAAATTTGTCACACAACGGTTACCATACGTGCATGCTATGGGACTTGCATACCTCAACACAAGTATTTCTTAAATTCACAATTACATCAACTAGCATGACTCTAATATTACCACCTTCATATCTCAAAACAATTATTAAGCATCAAGTTGATGATAGTATTCAATTCACTTCCCATGATAGGTTTTAATATACCAAACTTGGATGCCCACCATTCTAGGACAAATTTTATAACCATAACAAATAACATGCTGTTCTAAAAGACTCTCAAAGTAATATAAGTGAAGCAAGAGAGATCAATAGTTTCTACAAAATAAAATCACCTCCGTTCTCTAAAAAGATATAAGTGAAGCACTCGAGCAAAACTGCATAGCTCAAAAGATATAGGTGAAGCACATAGAGTATTCTAATAAATTCCGAATCATGTGTATCTCTTGCAAAATGTTTGTAAAGAAAGGATGATTGTGGTAAACTAAAAATAAAAGACACATATCATACAAGACGCTCCAAGTAAAACCCATATCATGTGGTAAATAAAAATATAGCTCCAAGTAAAGTTACCGATAGACGAAGACGAAAGAGGGGATGCCTTCCGGGGCATCCCCAAGCTTAGGCTTTTGGTTGTCCTTGAATGTCTTGGGATGCCATGAGCATACCCAAGCTTAGGCTCTTGCCACTCCTTATTCCATAGTCCATCAAATCTTTACCCAAAACTTGAAAACTTCACAACACAAAACTCAACATGAAATCTCATGAACTCCGTTAGTGCAAGAAAGAAAAACACCACTTAAGGTGTTGTAATGAACTCATTCTTTATTTATATTTGTGTTCAAACTACTGTATTCCAACTGCTCTATGGTTCATACCCCCCGATACTAGCCATAGATGCATCAAAATAAGCAAACAACACACGAAAAACAGAATCTTTCAAATACAGAACAATCTATAGCAATCTGTAACTTCCAAATACTTTTGGAACTCCAAATATCCTACCAAAATAGTAAGTCCTAGGTAATTTGTATGTTGATCTATTGCAAAAAGAATCAACTCAAAAGCACGTTTCCGTGATTTATTGAATTTTTATCGTGAGCGCAAAGTTTCTATTTTTCAGCACAATCAAATTAACTATCACCAAAGATGATCCTATATGTTCTACTTGGCACAAACACTAATTAAAATATAAAACCAAATATAATCAAAGGTTATATTAATTATTTATTACTAAACAGGAACAAAAAGCAAGGAACAAAAATAAAACTGGGTTGCCTCCCAACAAGCGCTATCGTTTAACGCCCCTAGCTAGGCATAAAAGCGAGAATAGATGTAAGTATTGCCATCTTTGGCATTCAATTCATAGGTGGCTCACATAATAGATTCATAAGGTAATTTAATTTTCTTTCTAGGAAAGTGTTCCATGCCTTTCCTTAACGGAAATTGGAATCTAATATTTCCTTCCTTCATATCAATAATTGCACTAATAGTTCTGAGGAAAGGTCTATCAAGAATAATAGGAGATGAAAGATTGCAATCTATATCAAGAACGATAAAATCTGCAGGCACATAATTCCTATTTAAAATTAATAAGAACATCATTAATCCTTCCCATAGGTTTCTTAATTGTGGAATCCGCAAGGTGCAAGTTTAAAGAGCAATCATTAAATTCATGGAAACCAAGCATATCACATAGAGTTTTTGGAATCGTGGAAACACTAGGACCCAAATCACACAAAGCATAGCATTCATGATCTTTTATTTTAATCTTTATTGTACCTTCCCACTCGTCATAAAGTTTTGTAGGGATAGAAACTTCTAATTCAAGTTTTTCCTCATAAGATTGCATCAAAGCATCAATGATATGTTTAGTAAAAGCTTTATTTTGACTATAAGCATGAGGAGAATTCAACATGGATTGCAACAAGGAAATACAATCTATTGAAGAACAATTATCATAATTAAATTCCTTGAAATCCAAAGTAGTGGGTTCATTGCTATGTAAAGTTTTAATCTCTCCAATCCCACTTTTACCAAATTTAGCATCAAGATCAAAATACTCCAAATCATTGGAACGCTTTTAAACTAAACTTGACTCATCTCCAGTCCCATCATTATTAAGATTCATATTGCAAAACAGGGATTTAATAGGAGACACATCAATAACTTTTAGATCTTCATCATTATTATCATCTAACCCTTCTGGTTTGGCAGCCATCCTATTAACTAAGGTGGCTTGCTTATCAGAAATTTGGGCTAAAGTTCTTTCAAGGTGAGCAATCTGAGCATTGAAACCATGAAATTCCTTAGACATGTCATCAAGCTCTTTATTCATCTACCCAAAAAAATTGTTCTTTAAACTTGTTTCTAAAGAAATTATTATGCTCAAGTTGTAAAGTCATAAATCTTCTAATGTTTAATGCAATCTCCTCTAACATTTTGAGGTGAATATCAGCGGTCTTAGGCAAAGCCATAAGGGCAAACGGGCACACAAGAGACAAGCGAAAAAGAGGCAAACTGAAAAGTGAGGGCGAATAAAACGGCAAAGGTGAAGTGGGGGAGAGGAAAACGAGAGGCAAATGGCAAATAATGTAATGCGATGGAGATGAGTTTGTGATGGGTACTTGGTATGTCTTGACTTGAGAAAAGACCTCCCTGGCAACAGCGCCATAAATCCTTCTTGCTACCTCTTGAGCATGCATTGGTTTTTCCCTTGAAGAGGAAAGGGTGATGCAGCAAAGTAGCGTAAGTATTTCCCTCAGTTTTGAGAACCAAGGTATCAATCCAGTAGGAGGCTCCTCCCATGTCCCACGCGCCTACACAAACAAACAAGAACCTCACAACCAACGCGATAAATGGGTTGACAATCCCTTCACGGCCACTTGCGAAAGTGAGATCTGATAGAGATAATATGATAAGATAAATATTTTTGGTATTTTTATGATATAGATTGAAAAGTAAAGATTGCAAAAAAAGTAGATTGGACACTTATATGATAAAGAATAGACCCGGGGGGCATAGGTTTCACTAGTGGCTTCTCTCAAGATAGCATAATTATTACGGTGGGTGCACAAATTACTCTCGAGCAATTGATAGAAAAGTGCATAGTTATGAGAATATCTAGGCATGATCATGTATATAGGCATCACGTCCGCAACAAGTAGACCGACTCCTGCCTGCATCTACTACTATTACTCCACACATCGACCGACTCCTGCATGCATCTACAGTATTATGTTCATGAAGAACAGAGTAACGCATTAAGCAAGATGACATGATGTAGAGGGATAAACCCAAGAAATATGATATAAACCCCATATTTTTATCCTCGATGGCAACAATACAATACATGCCTTGCTGCCCCTACTGTCACTGGGAAAGGACACCGCAAGATTGAACCCAAAGCTAAGAACTTCTCCCATTGCAAGAAAGATCAATCTAGTAGGCCAAACCAAACTGATAATTCAAAGAGACTGGCAAAGATAACCAATCATAAATAAAAGAATTTAGAGGAGATTCAAATATTTCTCATAGATAAACTTGATCATAAACCCACAATTCATCGGATCTCGACAAACTTTGTATTGAGAATCAAAGAGAGAGAAGAAGCCATCTAGCTAATAACTATAGACCCGAAGGTCTATGGTAAAGTACTCACAACTCATCGGAGAGGCCTTGATGGTGATGGAGAGGCCCTCCATGGTCGATTCCCCCTCCGGTGGAGCGTCGGCGAATGCTCCAAGATGGGACCTCGCGGATACAGAAGGTTGCGGCGGTGGAAATAGTTTTTCGTGGTGCTTCTAGATGGTTTCAGGGTACGTGGATATATATAGGAGGAAGAAGTAGGTCGGTTGAGCCACGAGGCGCCCATGAGGGTGGGGGCACGCTCACCCCCCTTAGGGCACGCCGGGCACCCTCGTGGCTGCATCGTTTGCTGCTAGTCGTCCACTCCAAGTCTCCTGGATTGCGTTTGTTCCAAAAAGATCCCTCCCGAAGGTTTCATTCCGTTTGGACTCCATTTGATATTCCTTTTCTGCAAAACACTGAAATAGGCCAAAAAACAGCAATTCAGGCTCGGCCTCCGGTTAGTAGGTTAGTCCCAAAAATGATATAAAAGTGTAAAGTAAAGCCCATAAACATCCAAAACAGTTAATATAATAGCATGGAACAATCAAAAATTATAGATACATTGGAGACGTATCAACTACCTGTTGCCTTTAGAGGGATAATGGACAAGCACGTCTGTGACAAGCTTATTGGTCTCTGCAACTTTTTTGACGTTATCTCTCGCAAGTCGATCAGTGTGAAGCAGCTCTGAAGGCTACAGGAAGAGATTGTTGTGATACTGAATGAGCTTGAGATGTACTTCCCGCCCGCGTTCTTTGACGTGACGGTGCATCTGTGTGTCTATATTGTGGACGACATAATAGACCTGGGGCCGTCATTCCTGCACAACATGATGTCGTTTGAGAGGATGAATGGGATCATTAAAGGATTCGTTCCTAACATGTCCCATCCGGATGGAAGCATCGTCCAGGGCTATCTGACACAAGCGTGCATCTCGTTCTATGAGAATTTTCCATATGGCGCAAACCAGCCGCCCGGTGGTAATGTTGGTTTGCCCGTTAACAAGTACGATGGGATGCTCGAAGGAGAAGGTCACTCCAACAGTCGCAGGGAACTGCACGTGGCATACTTAGATCGACACAGTGACTTTGACAGAGCAAACTTGGTAGTGCTACAACACCTAGATGAGGTAGATCCTTTCGTGGCACTGCACAAAGAAATTATCGCAAAGAAGTATCGTGACCGGGGGGTATGCAGGATGGACGCTGAAGTTACTATAGAGCACAACTCCACATTCCTGCATTTTTCAAAGAGCATATTATTCCTAATCCCCCGGAGGAGGGCTCTAAGGACAGATTGCTCATATACGCCTTAGCACATGGCCCCTCGCCCAACCTCGTAACCTATCAGGCATACGATATCAACGGATACACGTTCTACACGAAGACCGAAGATATGGCAGTGATGATCAGAACTCAGGGGTGACGATGGAATGCATGACCGGTAGCGACAACGACGCAACTGAAAGATTTTTCACAAGGGTCGAGGAGATCTGGGAGCTTGACTACTCTGGACTGCACAACACGACGATGTTCCATGTCAGATGTGCTAATAATGTCGAAAGAGAAAACCGGAATTTCACTACCATGACTATACCCGACACCAAGAGCGCTACCGTGAACGCTATCACAAAAAACGAGCCATGGGTACACGCTAAGCACGTGACACAATGCTTCTTCATAACCTACCCGCGCAATCCCAGCTGTGTTGTCGTGAGGAGACGCAAAAGGGACATCATTGGAATGGATGGAGTCGCCAACGAGGAAGACTACGATCAGTACGGCAACACAATGAGGGAAGATGACGATGAGCATGAAGTATACGTCAAAAAAGAAGCAATACTACATTACCGAAGAAAAATCATACTCCATGGAAAAGGAAAAGTCACAATGAGTGGCTCAATTATTCTTCAACGACCAAGAAGGGAAAGAAGCTGACTCAAAAACAAAAACGTCAATGCTGAGGAACCGTATGTTATCGGTCAAATTATGTTCCTATTTTGTATATGTTCCTATTTTGTATACACACTTAGCCATTATGATGCATGGGTCCAATGATGTAATATATATGTTCCTATTTTGTGTATACATACTTAACCGTCAAATGATGCAATATATATCGCCTTACCTTCGTTCACTGCTCTCGAAAAAAAAGTGAGAGAAAATAAAGGAAAAGAAAATAGAAGGAAACAAACAGGAAAACTGCTATGTAGCAGCAGAGCTTTTGTGAGAAAAGAGCTACAGCTAGTCAAGATAGCAGTAGCGATTTCTATGCAAAACCGCTATAGCTACCTAGAGTACCTATAGCGCATTTTGTTAAAACGCGCTACTCCTATGCCCACTTAACCCCAAAAATCCCCACCCCTCTCTCCATCCCGCCTCTTTTCCCAAAAATCCCCACACTCTCTCTTCCCCCGTCACGCCGCCGGAGCGCTGTCCTCGCCACGCCCCTACGCTCGCCCCCGACCCCGACCCTGGCGCCGGCTCCGTCTCCGGCCCCGGCCCCAACCCCGACCCCGACCCCGGCACTCGCCCACGGCCCTGGCCCCGACCTGGACCTCGGCTCCGGCCACGGCGCTCCACCCCGACTCCGACCCCAACCCCGACCCCTCCCGACCTCGGCCAACGTCGGGCCTGCACCCTGTGTAAGCCCCCCACCGCTCCTCCTCTCGCTGGTAGCTAGGGTTCGTTGGTTAAAAGACTTAGGTTTTAGTTAGGGCATATGGTTAATTAGGTTATATATTTAGTTATGAATTTAGCTAGGTTTTTTCTTCAAGTTCTATATTTTTCTTCCTTTATATGCAAATTTGAAATGGACATGTGATATGTGGACATGTGATGTTTTGGACATGTCATATTTGGAATTTGGACATGTTATTTAGACATGATGATTATGTGCAGGGTAAATGATCCGAGTGGCCTATGTTACGCCGGAATGTTGATTCATTTCCATTCCGGTGAATTTCATGCGCTCGATATGTCCATTTTTTGGCAAAAGTCTTGCCAAAATTTTCCGTGAATTTTGGCATGATTTTTTGCTAGATAGTAGGCATATCAAGTGCCGGGAGTTGCTGGGAAATGACACTACGGCAAACATAGATTTCTTTTTTATGTCATTTCTTTTTTTTTCATAGTTTTAGAATTAAATGAGGAGACTTATTCATAGGAAACATGTCGAACAACGAAGAAACTGGGCCTTCTGACCAAGGTGCAGACAAGATGGATTATGAGGGTGAACAAGAGTTCCTCGACTATTTGACTACTAAGAAAAGTAAAGGTTTGCAGGTCGGCCTCGATGATGGTACTGACGACGAAATCGACACCGATGGCGCCGGCACTGATGGCAGCGCCGAGACCGATGGCGGCTCCCAGACCGGCGGGGAAGGTGCCGGCAGGAAAGATACCGGCGGGGAAGGTACCGACACTGATGCCGCTACCGAAAAGAAGAAGCAGAAGAAGCAAAGGATACGAAAACCTAACAAACTAGGGATTGGACGACTGGTGATCACAAAGATGGCACCTGGCATGTTTGAGCCATTAGAGCCGGAAGAACCTCACAGGTGTTATGGGAACCAAGTAGGATGCCTCCTACGGGAATGTGTGAGCATCAACGATGATGACTTAAGGAGTAAAGAACATTTGACGTAGTTGCTCCTGACGAAATTGCACAAGAGATTCAAGTTCCCTGATCGGGATGATAACATAGAACAACCCTGGGATGATCCGAAGATGAAAAAGATTAACAATCACGCCATGGGCATGTTGAACAATGATTTGGCCTCCTGGGAAGGAAGGGTGAAACGAGCTATTGATGCTGAGGAACCCCTGTCCAAGATTCTGGAGGAAAATCGGACACTTCCCGAAGAGGAGTTCGAAAAGTTCAAGGACACTTGCGCTACCGAGGTAGCCATGGCTAAGGCTGCGAAATTCAAGAGCCTTCGGCAAAGGAACATGGGGAAGCATTGCCTCGGATGCCGTGGCTACCTCGGTAAAAGGCCCATATGGGATAAGGAGAACGCGGAACATGAAGCCGCGGGTATCCCAGACCCCTTCGTGAAGTTCACCAACCCCTTGGAGCATGACTTCATCAGGGCCCGCTACAAGTGGGACAAGGAAAAGAATGTTTTTTACACGGACCAGATCACAATGAAATTGATTAGACTACTGGTATTTATTATTTTACCACCTTACATTTAGTTCCAGATCTAGTCGATTACACATTCCTAAACGGTTCAGGTTCCTTCTGGAGGAGAAGCAACACCAGCTTGTAGCCGAAAGCCCTACTTCTCTGATGAGGCCCAAGTGGGACACCCATCTCAACCGGGCCTTGAACAAACATAAGGGACTGCCTCTGGACCAGCAGCCTTAATGTGGTCGTGTGCACGGCGCTGGAGACGGTGCCACGTGGAATGTGTTTTACAACGAGGGCCCGGTGGCCAAGAAGCAGAAAAGGAAGTTTAGTCAGGCGGACATCGACGAGAAGGTGAAGCTTGCGGTCGAGAAAAAAGCAGTTGAGGGTGCAAAAAAAATAGCCGAGGAGAAAAATGAGTTGCTACAGCAGGCAGTCAATGCAGCTGTAACTGCCTGCAGAAATGATTTCGCTACTAACTTGGTTCCAACTATCATCAACTGGACGAAGGAAAATCCAGACAAGACGGTACATGATTTCCCGTTGCCCAGTTTCGGGGCGAGCAACTCCATGAACAACAACACCACCGCACCATCACTTGCTCATGCAACCGGGCCTCCTCTCGCACATGCTCCCGCTCATAGCAGCCCATCCTCAGTATCTGGCATGCTAGGTGGGTGTCGATGTCAAAACCGGCGGATCTCGGGTAGGGGGTCCCGAACTGTGCGTCTAGGCGGATGGTAACAGGAGACAAGGGACACGATGTTTTTACCCAGGTTTGGGCCCTCTCGATGGAGGTAAAACCCTACTCCTGCTTGATTAATATTGATGATATGGGTAGTACAAGAGTAGATCTGCCACGAGATCGAAGAGGCCAAACCCTAGAAGCTAGCCTATGGTATGATTGTTGTTCGTCCTACGGACTAAAACCCCCCGGTTTATATAGACACCGGAGAGGGTTAGGGTTACACAGAGTTGGTTACAATGGTAGGAGATCTACATATCCGTATTGCCAAGCTTGCCTTCCACGCCAAGGAAAGTCCCATCCGGACACGGGACGAAGTCTTCAATCTTGTATCTTCATAGTCTAGGAGTCCGGCCAACGGTGATAGTTCGGCTATCCGAACACCCCCTAATCCAGGACTCCCTCAGTAGCCCCTGAACTAGGCTTCAATGACGACGAGTCTGGCGTGCATATTGTCTTCGGCATTGCAAGGCGGGTTCCTCCTCCGAATACTTCATAGAAGATTTTGAACACAAGGATATATAGTGTCCGGCTCTGCAAAATAAGTTCCACATACCACCATAGAGAGAATAATATTTACACAAATTCAATCTGTTGACGTATTCTGTGGCGTGACATCACACCATGGCCAAGCCTTTATTGGAATCGTTTTTACTGTCCCACCTCAGCGTGTTTAGCAAGGCGGTTTCCTTGGCATGTCTTGTCAAAGCAGAGATTGTGTCCCCTTATTCCAGGATTCTCATCAATGCGGGTGTGGGTACCCCAGTCGGGTCCGTTGGCGCGCCTCCTCTAATGAAGGCGAGTCCTGAACGGTCATGGGGAGGGCCCTTGGTATTCAACCTCTTTATAACAAGACCAAGGCCTGCTCCTTTCTTTCAATCTCAATCGAATCCGCCCCTTGCCTCGAGTTCCAAAACCCAAAGCTCTAGATTCAGGCGCTTTGGACCTCCGAGGATGTCCGGCTCCAACCTGCCAGGCCGGTGGATGCCTTCCTCCGTCACGGAAGAAGACGTGCTAAAGCGGAGAGACGCCCGGTATCTAACCGGTGAAATTTAGCACAGGCTACCTGACCAAGGGCAGGTTATTCCCACTCCCAAGCCAGGTGAGAGCGTGGTGTTCATGTCTCACTTCCTTCGGGGGTTAGGCTTCCCGATGGACCCCTTCGTGAGGGGGCTCATGTTTTATTATGGGCTAGAATTTCATGACTTGGATCCGGAGTCCATCCTACACGGCTCATCGTTCATTGTCGTATGTGAAGCCTTCCTCCGCATTACCCCTCACTTCGGGTTGTGGCTCAAAACCTTCAAAGTGGAACCGAAGATGATCAGGGGGCAGCAGGCAGAGTGCGGAGGGGCTGTTATAAGCAAGAATGTTGACGCTCCATGGCCCGAGGGCTCTTTCCAAGAGGAGCTCAGTCTGTGGCAGCAAGATTACTTTTACATCACCGCTCCCAGGGGCACGAAATGGGTGGCTCCACCTGCCTTTCGCTCGGGTCCTCCACCGTGGCTGGCATCATGGGTCAATGAAGGGCTCGACTGGGGGCCGTCCAAGGACGTGCCCTTGTTGCAGGGCCGTATTCGAGACCTCCTAGAGAGAGAGAGATCAATCTCGCCGTAGTAGCGCGGGTCATGCCTATTCGTCGCACCCTGCCCTGCGAACGTCGCCCCCTCTACCTGTGGGAGTTCAATCCGGAGGGACCACGAGCTCTCCATTATTTTATGGGTGTAACGCCCGTGGAGATGTACCAACTGTTCTTCGGATCACGAGCAATGTGTCCGGAATTGACCGAGGACGCAGGTCTAAGCTGCAATCGCCCGGATACTCAAGTAAGTAGTCCTGTACCCGTACATGCTATCCGTATATCTATCATAAACTTGCCTTTAAAAGAGTTTTCCTTTGAACAGGAGTGGATAGCTAAAGCAAAACTGATCCGGTGTCCGGCCCCCCTCCCTGAGACCACGCTGGATCCTGTGTTGACCAGGATGCTAGAGGTTGTGCCTTTTGAAGAAGGCGAAGGGGGGAACAAGGGAGCTACTGCCTCCGTGAAGGAGTTTATCAAGAAGGGAGGGATCGAGAATCCCTCCCTCCAAGGGGAGAAGAGGACCGCCTCTGAAGATCCGGAGACCAAGGCCTCGAAGAACGGGAAGAAATCCTCGCCAGAGGGTCCTGCGCCGGGAGATGCCCTGGCCACACTATTTCCCCAAGGAGATCAATCCTCCAGCGAGCCGTAAATAAGGAGGGGCATTTTCTTAAAATGAGAGACATCCCTGTTTTATTTCCGAAGATAACCAAAAACTTTCCTTGTAGTTCAGATCTCAGCCCTTCTCAGTAGAGCTCGTCTTCGGGGGATCTTGATCCGGAGATGATGGAGAGTGAAATGCCTCCGCCTGTCGTACCATCATGCGAGGCGGACGACCCTGAGGTGTCGTCGCGGAGGGTTTCTCCGAATCCGGCGGGGCCCGAAGGCAATTGTATGTCCCCTCAGAGCCCTCCGCATCCGTCCTTCGAAAAAGGCCATCGGACGAGTCCGACATCGACTGGTGTACGGTTGGAGGAGCTGAAAGATCTGCTCGGGCGAGCATCTATCTCAGAAGATTACCGTGCGCTAATGGGTACGGTGATTGAAAGCATTTCATTTGCTGAAAGTAGATTGCATGACGCCGTCATAAGTTTACTGACGGGTTTCGAGGTACGCAAAATGATGTACCTTCTGACAGTTTTGCATATAGAATGCGTCATGTATAGATAGTAGCCCCTGAGACTCGGTGCGTTGTCAAAACTGACAGCGCGCCGAGGATCATAATCCCAGGTATAATATGCACTCTTCCTATGTAGGTGGCGAAGCGTCTAGTGGCGAGCCAGGCTGATGAATTTGCCGAACTAAAGCGGCAACTTGACGTGGCGGATTCTGACATCGCGCTTATCAATAAGCGGTTGGACAAGTCACAAGGTACGCAGTTTCTCCGCGGACACCCGGTAAGGTAGCTTAATGTCTGAGCCTTACAACATGTGTGCTTGACGCAGATGGTGCCGCTGCTATGGAGAACCTTCGGGCAGAACTCGCCCGAGTCAAGGAGAAAGTCCGAAAAAGTGATGCGGCTGCCTTAAAAGCGGCAGAAGAGCTGAGATCCGAACAGGCTGCTCACTGCCAAAGCAAGAAAGAAATGGCCAAGATGGCCGTAAAGTTGAAGAATGCTACCGACCGTTGCGAGCTTCTTGAAAAAGAAGGTCGAGCGGAACAAGAGGACCTAAAAAAGGCTGCTATTGAGGCCAAGGATGCTCGCTCTGCGATGGGAGCTATGAAAGAGGAGCTACGTCAGGCCGAAGATATTTCAGCTGGAAAGCCTTTTCTGCTGCGGAGGAAATTCACAGATCCCAGGTATGCTCAGTTGGGCCAGCTGTGGGGTGTGGAGGTTGCTTATCTGGACCTGGCAGCGAGTGCCGCAGACGCGGTCGAACACTTCCGAGGCCAAAAGGATATCGGAATGGAGGATCTTTTTTGGTCGCAGTTCCATAGTCCAGAGTGTCCGCTTCCATTGACCGATCGTTTGGCCGAATGGGATGAGCTGAATAGGTTGTCCGGACTTGCCATGAAGTCTGTCGTGACTCATTTGTGTCCGGAGAGGCCCGAGCCAAAGAGTTATTTTGGCTTGGTGCAGCAGTTCCTTGGTGCGGTGCCGCATATTAGTGCAATGAAGCGGTCAGCATGCATAGAGGGTGCGCGGATGGCTCTCGCCCGTGTCAAGACATACTGGGTGGAGATGAAGGCCATCGATGTTGCATCCCATGATTCGGACAGAAGACGAGTACCTGCCGAGCACTATTTTGAGGAAGTCCTGCAGGGCGCTCGTTTAATAGAGACGCAGTGCTCGAAGGATATTATGTTCAAATGACATGTATGATTTGTGGAACAATATAATATAAGGGCTTTTTATACTTGTGCGTTCAAGTATTAAGATACCTCCTGTGCGGCCGTTAATGTATATGTGTATATAACCTGAAAGATGGCAGTCCTTGGCTTCAGCCCCCACGCATATAGTGCGGGGGTGTTTGCAAAAAAAAGCGCATTTTCACACTTAATCCAACGTCTTGGTCCTGTGAAGGAGGTGATAGCGTAGCAAACTAGGCAACCGGACTATAATGTTTTATCACTTTCACTTAGCCATAGGAGTTCGATGGCGGGGCTACTATATAGCCCCTAGTGGCACCGTGCTCTCCCGAATTTGGGGCGCGTATGTGCCGACCGGGAAACGGTCCGTCGTTAATGCGGAGGAATTCTAAACATTCCGGTGGGTCATCGAGTGGTTGACCAGTCTCACGCTATATCATGACAGTCAGTTTTCGGCTTTCTCTACTGAGGTGCTCACCAGGCCGAACCCGGGCACAATCGCAGTAGTTCTCCTGGTGCCGCGTTAGCCGATAGAGCGGAACGTAAGGCAGCAAAACACTGGAGCCGGGCAAACCCAACATTTTACCAAAGACATGATTAGGAGCTGATGCATATAAGGCCTAACTCGAGACGCCGGACATTCCCTAAGGTATTCAGACTTTATGAAAACTGGCAGAACAATGCCCTAAGCCCCTAGTGTCCAGGTACGCGCAAAAAATTCTGACACGGCCAATGCCAAAACGCCAGCCTCCTCCTCGGTTATAGCAAGAAACCGGGGGATGTGTATCAACAAGAGACAGTAAAAAGGTTTACGCAGGGTCTTAATCTTAAAAGAATCCTGGCAATGGGTCCCTACTGCACATCTGCGCCTGTGTCTCAGTTGTGCCGTATCCTGGACGGGTGTAGCACGGTGTTCAGATGTAAAGGAGAAGAACTTAGTTGAAGAAAGATCGTGCGAGAAATGTACTCTATATTAAATGAAAGGAGTACGATTTGAAAAGTGAATAAAATTGAGCTTTATTGTCTTTTGTTGTACATGCATGCAGCCCCTTGTACGGGGGTGTGCGGCTAGTAGTCCTTCATATGATTACGCCGACTCGTCTAGCCGTGTCCGGGGTCCGAATGACCTGTTCAGGTGCTTGGTTTAGCAGAGCCGGATTAGTGTGTGACTGTCCAGGCAGTCTCACGTTCTTCCGTGCTCGAGTAACAGTTGATATTTCCCTTCAATGAGATGATGCCGTGTGGACCGGGCATTTTAAGTGTAAGAGATGCATAATGCGGTATTGCGTTAAAGCGAGCGAAAGCTTCATGTCCCAATAGTGCTTGATAACTACTTTTGAATGGGGCGATATGGAAGGTTAACTTTTCGCGGCAGAAGTTGTCGGATGAGCCGAACACAACTTCTAGCAGTAGGGAGCCCGTGCAATGGGCATATAGGCCTGGCATTACCCCCTTGAAGGAGGTGTCGCTGTGGCAAATTTTGGTTGGGTCTATCCCCATTTTGCGGATTGTGTCCTGATATAGCAGGTTTAGATCACTACCGCCGTCCATTAGGACTTCTATGAATTGGAGTCCGTCGATTATAGGATCTAATATCAGGGCAGTCCATCCTGCATTCCGGATATGTCCGGAGTAATCCTGATGATCAAAGGTGATTGGTTTTGACAACCAATGTCGGGACTCCGCTGGGATAGGCCGTGCGGCGCATATTTCTATGGGCGCCGTTCTGATTTTCCCTTTTGTCACATGAAGTGAGTTTACTGTTTTGACTTCTTGTGGGAAATTCTTTTGTTTTCTGGTGCTCTGCTTGCGGGGTTCGTCATCGTCTTCGCTTGGTATGTCGAGCCCCTTGTGTCCGGCATTGAGTTTGCCGGACTTCTTGAAGACCCAACAATCTCTGTGGGTATGATTTGCAGGCTTCCCGGGGGTACTGTTGATTTGGCATATTTTGTCCAAGATTTTGTTTAAGTTGGATAGCTCGTGGCTGTTATCCTTGAGGGGCAGTTTTTTATGATTCTGCCGAGAGCTTTTGAATCCGGCGTTGACTGTCGTGCTCTTTGGACTGTTTCCCCTTGTCCGGCGCTGGTCCTTGCTGCGTCGTGGTTTCACGTTTCCATATCTGAATTCGGATGTACTTGGATCGCTGGTACTACATCTTGCCAGCCAACTATCCTCTCCCGCGCAAAAGCGGGTCATGAGGGTTGTTAGTACGGCCATTGTTGTTGGCTTTTCCTGGCCAAGGTGCCTGGCGAGCCATTCGTCTCGGACGTTGTGTTTGAAAGCTGCTAAGGCTTCGGCGTCCGGACAGTCGACTATTTGGTTCCTTTTGGTGAGGAACCTGTTCCAGAATTTGCGGGCTGACTCTCCGGGTTGTTGAGTTATGTGACTTAAATCGTCTGCATCCGGAGGGCGGACATAAGTCCCTTTAAAATTTGCCCGAAAAGCATCCTCGAGCTCTTCCCAACTTCCAATGGTATTTTCAGGGACGCTTTTAAGCCAGTGCCGTGCTGGCCCTTTGAGCTTGAGGGGTAAGTATTTTATGGCGTGGAGATCATCTCCTCTAGCCATGTGTATGTGGAGGATGTAATCCTCTATCCAGACTCCTGGGTCTGTTGTTCCGTCGTATACCTCTATGTTTACGGGTTTAAATCCCGCTGAGAATTCGTGATCCAGCACCTCATCGGTGAAACATAGGGGGTGTGTGGCTCCCCTATATTTGGGTGTGCCGTGATGTCCGGATATTTGGCGTGTTGCATTGCTTAGAAGAGCTTGCTTTCTTGGCCCGTAGATGGACCTAACTGGGCCATCCTTTTGGTGCGAGTCCTTATACGGATCGTGTGCCGGTTTGTGTGCGGCGCCGCTTGCCGCTCTATGCTTGTCATGTGGTTGTCTATCCGACTGGGTGGCCTCTTTGTTCTTTGATTGTGGGGGCTCTAAGGCCTCCTCATTGAATTCGGGCAGTAGTTTGCGCTTCGGGTAGCTCTTTGTTTGGCGACTGTCACCGTATTTGTCTGCGGTGTTGAGTACTTTGCTCCATCTGATTCTGAGTGCATCTTCCGCTGTTTTGAGCTTCCGCTTCTGCTTTTTCAGGCTACGTGCAGTGGCGACGAGCCTTTTGTGGAGGTTCTTCTGCTCCAACAACTTGTCCGGTGTGAGATCGTCCGGACTGTTATCTTCGTCGGGGACGGGTTGTTTATCCAAGTTGTCCTGTTCGGACGGTTGTTCAATGGCATGTTCGTCGTCCACCAGTTCGATCTGCTCTATGGCTGGGTCTGTATGGCCACCGTCTTTGTCGAGGCAGGACTTTGTGTGGCACTTTCGTCGCCGCCTTGATTGCTTTTCGAGGGATTTATCCTTCATAGTGTCCCGTTGTTCCTCGTCGTCACTTCCTTTAGGTGTATCCACCATGTATACATCGTGAGATGGGGTGGCTGTACAGTACCCTATAGGTGTTGGTTCGTGATTATCTCCTACATCGTCGTCCATACCGTCGACGTTTTCGGAGTCCAAATTAAGTACGTCGTTTAATCTTTCGACAGTGGCTATGAAGTGGGTGGTGGGCGGTTGTTGAATTTCTTCATCGTCCGCATCCCAACCTTCCTGACCTTAGTGCTGAAAGACATCCACGGCAGTGAACTCCATAACTGGCGCCCAATCGGATTTAATTGGCAGGGGCGCGGGAGGTTCGGAGTCAGGAGAGCAGTCCGGCACCTCGGAGTCACAGGCTTTGCAAAGGACAGGGATGGTGTTCGGCTCAATCGCCGTAGAGATCATAGCCCCCGAGGCGGTGTCCAGCCACTCGTCCTTCATCGGCGAAGTCGGCTCCGAGCTAAAGGTCGGAGCGGACGCTGGTGCGGCCTCCAGGGCACTGTTCGGCGCAGAGCTAGATCATACCCATCGAGATAGTGCGGCGCGCTTGGCTGTGGTTCGAATCCGTCGAAGATCAAGTCTCCGCGGATGTCAGCCGTGTAGTTCAAACTCCCAAATCTGACCTGATGGCCAGGGGCGTAGCTTTCGATCTGCTCCAGATGGCCAAGTGAATTGGCCCGCAGTGCAAAGCCGCCGAATACAAATATCTGTCCGGGGAGAAAAGTCTCACCCTGGACCACGTCGTTGTTGATGATCAAAGGAGCCATCGGGCCTAAAGATGACGACACATAGGAACTCTCAATGAAAGCACCAATGTTGGTGTCAAAACCGGCGGATCTCGGGTAGGGGGTCCCGAACTGTGCGTCTAGGCGGATGGTAACAGGAGACAAGGGACACAATGTTTTTACCCAGGTTCGGGCCCTCTCTATGGAGGTAAAACCCTACTCCTGTTTGATTAATATTGATGATATGGGTAGTACAAGAGTAGATCTATCACGAGATCGAAGAGGCTAAACCCTAGAACCTAGCCTATGGTATGATTGTTGTTCGTCCTACGGACTAAAACCCTCCGGTTTATATAGACACGGAGAGGGTTAGGGTTACACAGAGTCGGTTACAATGGTAGGAGATCTACATATCTGTATTGCCAAGCTTGCCTTCCACGCCAAGGAAAGTCCCATCCAGACACGGGACGAAGTCTTCAATCTTGTATCTTCCTAGTCCAGGAGTCCGGCCAACGATGATAGTACGGCTATCCGGACACCCCCTAATCCAGGACTCCCTCAGTGAACCTTCGTATTTGGCTGAGCTTGATGCCCTCACGGTAATTACATGTCGCACCAACATATATATATATATATATATATAATATTCCATTTTTGTTGCCTTTCGGATGTTTTACGCCACAGACATGTGTTTGCAGGCCGACGACACCCCGTGCACCATACTCTACTTGATCAAAGGCCAGAAGGTGGACGCGTGAAAGGGGGTGATAATGAACCCATTGCAACCCACGTTCCACAACCAGTCGATCCCTGCTGGGCACTTTAGGGTTAACTTGTCCAGTGTGAAATCGGGGCACGAGGATTTGCCTCCTCCACTACGGCATGTGGGAGAGGACGACGAGACCCCGCCGCTGACTGGAAGCTGCAAGGGTTGGGTGCTGCTATGGCCGAAGAATCTTCTTTGTCTGGAGCCGGCCGAGAGCAGACCAATAACCACACATCAACAAGCATGTGCGGAGACCACCACCCCGTCTATGCAATTACCAACTCTTGTAGTGTCGGGTGAGAGCGGAAGACGACATGATGAAGGGGGTGCAATAGTACTGGCTGATGTAATCGGTCATGTATAACAGAGAATGGATGATGAGACGGAGGTCGACCCAATGGCTTTCCTCAATACAAACGCGTATGACTGTGACTTAGATATGATGAGTCAACCATATGGCGAATCGGGCTATCCGCATGTTAATGAGGATATGGATGATCTGCCCGGGCAGGAAGGTCGTAGCCGGGATTGCAAGAAGTCTCTCTTCATGAAATCCTCACAGGACACGCCTGAAGATGCCGCGTCAAAACGGGCTCTACTAGTCGGGGGTCGTACAGTGCTTAGCCCGACAACACTAGGGCAGGGGTTAAGGAAGGGTCTGGAAGGTGTGCCTAAGAAGAAGGAGAGGAAGAGACTAGGGAAGATAGCTGCCTCCAAACAAGCCAGAGCACATAGCAGCCAGATGATGGATTCTGAAGAGCGTCTACCTGTGAAAGGTGCGGCCATGTTCCATCTCACGGGCGAGCTGACGCTACCGCCAAAAGCCTACTAGCCTCGAAGGATCCAGGATATCTGACATACGCGGCTTGTGTGCCTGAGGGGAAGTGCTACATTGACACACGGCCCACAGAGGTGTTCTTCATTTGGTTTGACCATATCTTTGAGATGTTTCTGACAAGGCGGCTCGATTTTACAATCCTCCGCCTTTTTGCGCTACATATGAGCTCCATCATGAAGAGAGAAGAAGTCTCGCAAATCTATGTGGCGGATCCATACTACATGCACGAGTCTTTCTTGAGTCTCGGCGAGTTTGAGCGTGAAACTGCTCTGGACTACCTCCAAAACTTCAAGGTATAGAATAAGGAACAGGAAATTGTCCTCCTGCCTTATCATCCAAAGTAAGTCAGTTCCGGACAACCCTTTATTACATTTCAATCATTCCTTCTCACTCATATGGAGAATAATTTGAGGAGTCTTTTCCCCGCAGCAACGGGCGCGCCGTCCTTATCGTTCTTTACTTGCGAGTCTCCCACGAAGTGTATTTTGACCCTTCCAGAGACTACGAGAAGAAGGACTACACCCACATAATGAATATTCTAGATGATGCTCTCCAAGGCTTCAGCATTAGAGGTGACCACATGCAGATCAGGAAACAAAGGAACACAAAGATGGGTTTCGCGTATAAAACTAACTTCTGTTGCATCCATGTCCCAAAACGAGGCAAGAAAGATGGATTCTACATACTCCATATCATGATTGAGTTCAGCACGGATCACCAAAAGCTTCGCATCACAAAAAAAAATGATGATCATATCCACAAGTGGGTAGAATCTCATGAAGAAGCGGATTATAAACTTAGAGATGACTTCTTTCGCATCCAAAGGGACATTACGACGATCATCATGAAAGAAGTCGTCGATGAGAAGGGATGTTCCATCACGGCCCTATATCGCGAGCTGACGTCCGAACTCACATACGCATGCAACGTCATGACCTCACGCCGTTCAAGAAGATAGGGTCCATCCTTGATGATATGGAAGGATGGAACTTCTAGTGATTTACGATGCCAATGATGATGATATGTTTCGTTTGAACTTGTATACATTCTGTAGCGATGACACTTTGTGATGTCCACAGTCTCTACCGAACTAGTGTAACGCTACTTTGTGAGTTTGGGTACGATGATCTGCGTACCTCTAGTTGATTAGTTTGCCTACTATATGTTGCATCCAGTTGCTAACCCTTTGTTTTTCGTGTTGCTATAGTATATTTTGTTGCATATGTTTGTACATCCTCTTGATGAAGATGCATCTCTAACAGGTACCTAGCTTCTTGATGACGAGATGGCAATGCTATGTCGTGTACAAAGGGAAGGTTCCGGGGGTATACAATGAGTGGACTGAGTGTCAGGCGCAATTGATTGGGGTCTCGAGCGCCACCCATAAAGGCTTCAAAAGCAGACAAGGAGAAGCTAGTTACCTGAGGTTCATGCTAGCTTGAGAGAGGAATCGTAACCGCTGCCTCATGTACTGCATTGTTCAGCTCCCACTCATAGTGATAGCTCTTCTCGCATATATCATTGTTTAGATGGATGACGTTTTAGTTGGAAGTATTCGAGACTTGCATGTATCGTTATTTTTGAGATGATGACGAGATAAGACTTTGTGTTGGATGATGATTAGGATCAGACTATTTGTATGTATATGTTATGATTACCTTGGTGGTCTCGCAGCCATTTGTATGTATATCATGATAAAATTTGTATGTGCCAAAGGTTCTTGTATAAAGCCTATTCAAATACAAAACAAATATGCAGAAAAAAATTCAAAAACTACTAAAATTAGCAGTACCGAGTGGAGAAAAATTAGCAGCAGCGTGACAGTAGCAGTAGCACATCCAGGCAAAGCGCGCTGGAGCTATTAGCAGTAGCGAGCTTCTATAAAGCACGCTGCTGCTACACTTGTATATTAGTAGAGCGGGCGCACACGCGCTGCTGCTACGGATTAGCTGTAGCGCCTTATCAGTAGCACCGACTCCCGCGTTACTGATGTACCTAGAACCCGCGCTGCTGTTAGGCTTTTCCCTAGTAGTGGTATTCTACAACTTTCATATATTTTTGGCAACTTTTTATACTATTTTTGGGACTAATATATTGATCCAGTGCCCAATACCAGTTCCTGTTTGTTGGATGTTTTTTGTTTCGCACAATATCCATATCAAACAGAGTTCCAACGCAATAAAAACTTATGAAGTTTTTTTGGAATATATATGATTTTGGGGAAAAGGAATCAACATGAGAGGATGCCCGAGGGGGGCACAAGGCAGGGGTGCACCCTTGACCCTTGTGGTCACCCATAAGGCGTTGATGCCCTTTTTCGGCCGCAGGATAGCTAATATCCGGAAAAAATCATGTCAAAATGTCAGCCCAATCGGAGTTACGGATCTCCGGGAATATAAGAAACGGTGAAAGACCTGAATCTAGGAGCGCACAAACAGAAGGAATTGAGAGAGAGAGAGAGAGAGAGAGAGAGAGAGAGAGAGAGAGAGAGAGAGAGCTCTAATCTCGGAGGGGCTCACGCCCCTCCGCCGCCATGGAAGCCAAAGACCAGAGGGGAAATCCTCCTCCCATCAAGAGGGGGGGGTCAAGGAAGAGGAAGAAGAAGGGGGGCTCTCTCCCCTCTCTCCCTGTGGCGCAGGAATGCCACCGGGGCCATCATCCTGACGGCAATCTACACCAACAACTTCGCCGCCATCATAACCAACTCTCTCCCCCTCTATGCACCGGTTCAATACCTCTTCTCCCTGCTGTAATCTCTACTTAAACATGGCTCTCAATGCTATATATTAATTCCCAATGATGTGGCAATCCTATGATGTTTGATTAGACCCGTTTTGTCCTATGGGTTGATTGATGATCATGATTAGTTGGAGTTGCATGTTTTATTATTGGTGCTGTCCTATGATGCTCTCAATGTCGTGCAAGCGTGAGGGATCCCCGCTGTAGGGTGTTGCAATATGTTCATGGTTTGCTTATTATCTTTGTTGCGTGCGTGATAGAAACACAAACACGGATAAGTGGGTTATGGCGTATGGGAATCAAGAGGACTTGATACTTAAATGCTATGGTCGGGTTTTACCTTAATGATCTTTAGTAGTTACAGATGTTTGCTAGAGTTCCACTCATAATTGCATATGATCCAATAAGAGAAAGTATGTTAGCTTATGCCTCTCCGTCATATAAAATTGCAATAATGGTTACTGGTCTAATTATCGATTGCCAAGAGACAAATAACTTTCTTGTGATAAAACTCTCTCTACTAAAACTAACTTAGTTGTGTCTTAATCTAAACAGTCCCTAGTTTTTATTTAGGTGCTCTTTATTATCTTGCAAAGCTATCCCCTTACACCTACAAAGTACTTCTAGTTTCATACTTGTTCTAGGTAAAGCAAACGTCAATCGTGCATAGAGTTGTATCGGTGGTCGATAGAACTCGGGGGAATATTTGTTCTACCTTTAGCTCCTCATTGGGTTCCACGCTGCTACTTATCAAAAGAGGCTACAATTGATCCCTTATACTTGTGGGTTATCAAGACCTTTTTCTGGCGCCGTTGCCGGGGAGCAATAGCGTGGGGTGAATATTCTCGTGTGTGCTTGTTTGCTTTCTCATTAAGTAGATTTTATTTGCTGTTCTAAGTTGTTCCCTATCTTTATTTATGGGAAGGAAATGCAAAATACCAAAAATATTAGTTGTACATACTACACCAATGGTCGAAGTACCACTCAAAATCTATCACACTCCTGAAGCTTTTTACTTGGATCATCTTCGATCCATTTGTGCTCATGCTGAAAACCCAACTAGCTTAGTTGAGGGAAAATCATGAAATGAGCATGCTTATTTTGTGTGACACCGCTTATCCCAAGAAGGGAAACTTTTATTGCATCATATTAAAACTTTGCAATGTTATGCTTGGAATTTATGCAAAATACATGATTTTATTTGTTGTTCTGAAGACCCTAAGAAACACCTTCCCTACCAATGTGAATTTAGTGATAATGGAATCTTATCTTCTTATGCGAAAGATGATTATAATTACTTCGATATTGAACAAACTGAGGAATTTGTAGCTTTTAAGGGTGATTATGAAATTACTTCTTTGATTGAAAAGTATGATGCTACTCTTTACAAATCTGAAAATTTTGCCATTCTTGAATATTGCTATGAAAACTATGCTTCTAATGCTTATGTTAAACCATATATTGAGGACACCTCCACTGTCCAAGAAGAGACTAATATTTTGCAGGGATCCATGGAAGAAGAAATTGATGACACTGTAGGATCATTAGATGAAAAAGATAAGGAGGAGAGTGAAGAACAAAAGGAGGAAGAGCGGATTAGCTACCCGTGCCCACCTTCTAATGAGAGTAACTCTTCTACTCATACATTGTTTAATTTCCCTTCGTGCTTACCAAAGGATGAATGCTATGATGATTGCTATGATCCCTTGGATTTTTTGAAATATCCCTTTTTGATGAACTTGAAGCTTGCTATGCTTGTGGCCAAGATGGCAATATGAAATATGCTTATGGAGATGAACTTGCTATAGTTCCTTATGTTAAACATGAAATTATTGCTATTGCACCCACGCATGATAGTCCTATTATGTTTTTGAATTCTCCCAACTACACTATATCGGAGAAGTTTGCGCTTATTAGGACTATATTAATGGGTTGCGTTCTACTGTTTCTCATGATGATTTTTGATAAATATAATATGCATGTGCTTGCTGCTCCTACTCGCAATTATTATGAGAGAGGAACTACATCTCCGCCTCTCTATGTTTCCAATACGAGAAAATTGCAAGAAACTATTTATGCTATGTATTGGCCTTTACTATGTGTGCATGAATTGTTCTTTTATAACATGCCGATGCATACGAAGCGAGTTAGACTTCCTTGTTGCATGATATATGTTACTTTGTGCTCACTACTAAATCAAAAATCATTTTTAATTAAAATTGGCTTTCATATACCTTGGGATCTACGTGGATCAATTACTTGTGCACTTGATGCCTAGCTTGATGGCTTTAAAGAAAGCGCTGCCAGGGAGACAACTCAGAAGTTTTAGAGAGTCATTTATTTCTATTGAGTGCTTTTATATAGTTTAAAAAAATAAAGAGGGGAACCTAAATTTTTTTCAAAAAGGGAAGTAAAAGTAAGATAGGCAAGCACCGTTGAAGTGGGGGAGCTCCTTGAACTTTGTTCATGCTCATGGAAACGTTGCAAATATTGATTACAGAAACTTTTCAACAAAAATAATTATTCCCTTGTACAAATCCATTTTATTATAAAAATAATGTGCCAAGATTTGCCTTTCCGATGATTAGATTGCTTGTATGGTATGTGTAGTGGAAAAACAGAGACTTTGGCTGTAGTGCGTGAATTTACATTTTTTTACTCGAATGTCAAAAGCTTCTTTAACTTTTTGCACTATATCCCGTTTAAGACCGATTCTTAAACTTCTTAAATAGAGACTTTGGCTGTAGTGCGTGAAAATTTTTAGTTTGCCCTAATTTTTCAGAGTCTTTAGAGTTCCAGAAGTATGCATGATAGATGTTCAGATTACTATAGACTATCCTGTTTAAGACCGATTCTGTTTCTGATGCATTGTTTTGCTTGTTTCGATGAAACCTTGGATTGTATCATTGGTATAAGACATGGAGAAGTTAGAATACAGTAGGGATAATGCAAAAATAAAATATGAATGGGTTTGCAACAGTATTTGAACTGGTGATTTCCCTTATTATACTTACGGATCTCACGAGGGTTTTTTCAAGTTCTGTGTGATTGAAGTTTTCAAGTTTTGGGTGAGACCACGATGGATGAAGGAATAAGGAGTGGCAAGAGCCTAAGCTTGGGGATGCCCAAGGCATCCCAAGATAATATTTAAGGACTCCCAAGCAACTATGCTTGGGGATGCCCCGGAAGGCATCCCCTCTTTCTTCGAACGATCATCGGTAATTTTACTTGGAGCTATATTTTTATTCATCACATGATATGCGTAAATCTTTGAGTTTCGTGTGCTTTTTATTTTTCTTTTAATAATGCACCATGCTGGTATGAGATAGTCCTTGGTTGATTTATAGAATGCTCTTTGCACTTCACTTATATCTTTTGAGTACGGTTTACAAAATGCTTCATGTGCTTCACTTATATCATTTGAAGTTTGGATTGCCTGTTTCTCTTCACATAGAAAACCGCCATTTAAAGAATGATATTGTGCTTCACTTATATTTGTTAGAGAGTGGGCATATCTTTTGTAAAAAGAATTAAAATCTCTTGCTTAACTTTTATCTATTTAGAGAGTTGACAGGAATTTGTCATTCACATGGTTAGTCATAAAATCCTACATAAAACTTGTATATCACTGAATATGATATGTCTGATTCCTTGCAATAGTTTTGCAAAATAAAGATTGTCATATTAGAGTCATGCTAATAAGTAATTGTGGATTGGTAGAAATACTTGTGTTAAAGTTTGTGATTCCTGTAGCATGCACGTAAGGTGAACCATTATGTGATGAAGTCAGAGCATGATTTAATCTTTGATTGCCATCCTTTGTGTGGAGGTCGGGATCAAACAATGGTTAACTCCTACCAACCCTTGCCCTAGAAGCACGTGTGTAGTACTTTGTTTTGATGGCTAATAAATTTTTGCAATAAGTATGTTAGTTCTTTATGATTAATGTTGAGATCCATGGATTATTCACACTCTCACCCTTCCACCATTGCTAGCCTGTCTAGTACCGCACAACTTTGGCCGGTGCATAAATCCTCCGTATACCCTTCCTAAAAACAGCCACCATACCTACCTATTATGGCATTTTCATAGCCATTCCGAGATATATTGCCATGCAACTTCCACCGTTCCTTTTATTATGACACGCACCATCATTGTCATATTGCTTTGGATGACCGTAAGATAGCTAGCATGGTGTTTTCATGGCTTGTCTGTTTTTTGATGTCATTGCTATGCTAGATCATTAGACATCATTGTACACTGCTAGAGGCATTCATATAGAGGCATATTGTTCTAGATATTGAGTTGTAAGTAAATAAAAGCGTGATGATCATCATTATTAGATGATTGTCCCATGTGAGGAAAGAATGATGAAAGCTATGATTCCCTCACCAGTTGGGTTGAGTCTCCAGACTTTAAAAATAATAAAAGAGGCCAAAGAAGCCAAAATAAAAAAAGAGGCCAAAGAATCCCAAACAATAAAATTAAAAAAATAAAAAATGAGAGAAAAAGAGAGAAGGGGCAATGCTACTATGCTTCCACACTTGTGCTTCAGAGTAGCACCATGTTCTTCATATAGAGAGTCTCATGAGTTATCACTTTCATATACTAGTGGGGGGTTTTCATATAGAACTTGGCTTGTATATTCCAATGATGGGCTTCCTCAAATGTTCGGGGTCTTCATGAGCAAGCAAGTTGGATGGACACCCACTTAGTTTCTTTTTTAGCTTTCAAACACTTATAGCTCTAGTGCATCCGTTCATTGGCAATCCTTACTCACTTGTATCGATATCGATTGATGGGCATCTCCATAGCCCATTAATTTGCCTAGTTGATGTGAGAATTTCTCCTCTTTTGTTTTATCCTCCCAATCACATTCTATTCCACCTATAGTGCTATATTCATGGCTCACCCTCATGTATTGCATGAAAGTTGAAAAAGTTTGAGTACATAAAAGTATGAAACAATTGCTTGGCTTAAACCGGGGTTGTGCATGATGAAATACTTTGTGTGGTGAAGATCGAGCATAGCCACACAATATGATTTTGTAAGGATAACTTTCTGTTGCCATGTTATTTTGATAAAGACATGATTGCTTTATTAGTATGCTTGAAGTATTAATGTCTTAATGTCAAACTAGCGGGGTGACCCGCACATTTGCGCGGATAGATTTACCATATATTATCAGTCTTGGTAATGCTAACTTTTTATTTGTCTCGGTCTTGTCCTGGTATCAAGTATATTTGACCACAATATATAAACTTGTAAATCTTGAGAAAGATATTTTTATTTTCTGCAAAATTTATTCATTGCAAGCGTAAAACGTTAATGGGTAAAAAAAAGGAATACAATAGAATACTAAGGATTTCAGTTGGCGCCTTGTATGCACATTTGTTGTCTTTGTATTCTATTCTTTCCATTTTTTTCATCCTACGGTGATATACCTGGTCTCTATCTTTTCAGCAATAAGTTTATAAGTAATTTTTTACAAATAGTTCAATAGCTTAATGAATATAGGCATTCTAATCTATACCCCATAATGTCATACCATCCTCGGTACTGGTGGTTGAAGTTCTGTGACTAAATCAATACCATGCCGCAGAGCACCATTTGTATTTCGTTTTGTATGCAGATCATTTGATATTTTTTATTGACCAAACATTGCAAGCTCCTAAAACATTTGCTCATAATCACAACCACGAAATTTCAGAATGTTTTCATTTTGTTAATTTTTTTGTTTGAATGTACTGTTCACTCAATGGGTGCACCGAATGTGGCTGCAGCCACTACTTTCCCTTACTCTAATCATCCCATTTAGTTACCCATCTAAGAAAATGTAATGATTCATGCATTGGCGTCATGCAAAAAAATGTGGCTGTCTGGAGCACGTACAATTGCAGATGTAAAGCCCCCTTCTGCCCAATACGGCAGCGCCGACCGCAAGCTTCGAGTAGCCTGCATCCTTGCCGTAGTGCCATGCATGTAGAGCAAAACTGCCCCATCTGGCTTGAGCACGCCATATGAAATTGTAGTATGCAATAAATCAATCATGCTGATCTCAAGAAAAAAAATACTCCCTCCGTCTCATATTAGTTTTCGCTCACGGACATATCTATCATTGGGTATAGCTGATTAGGATTTGGAAAGACTCACGCTACGTGATAATTAATGTATTAGACATGAAGTTGTAGGATCAGTAGACCAGAGTTCAAATGGTCCGAGCAGCCATGACGGACTTAACGGTTTTTTCTTTTCATGCGAAAAATAGACTTGATGTTATTATATGGCTGGACTTTTTGTGCATATCCCTCTACCAATGGATATAGATGTCAGAGGTGTGGCTGCCTTCTCTGGCCGTCTAGAATAGTTATGCTTGAGGAGATCGACGTCCGGAATAATCGAGCAGGTCACCTAGCCCAGTTAGTGCCCTGCCGGTTTTTGGGGTGCTGTATCTTGATGGCAGGCGTTATGAGCTGGACAGGACCAAGGTATCGAGAGAGCAATTTTTCTGGCTTGCATGGGACCTGCATATTATGACCTTTTTTTTACATCCAAAGTCTTGTAAGACCGAACCATCACTACAAAAAAAATACACTCCGTGATGATACGTGTTTGTCACAGTAGGTCGTGTTTTCTGTCATGCATGTACATACATGACAAATTTATGACAGAATCAAGATAGTCATATCTGTGCTATCGTAGAAGTGTTCCATGACATTACCAAAATTATCATCATGGAAGTGTCCACTTCCATGACGATAAATCGCGTGTCACCGAAGTGCTTTCGTCAAGGATGACCAACACGTGGCATCCAACGTAACGTAACGCCGTTAAGCTGTCGGGTCGGGTTTTGGATCCGATAACCCGTTAACAGCCCTAACCAATTGAGATTTTCTACGTGTAAAATCATCATTGGCTGGACGGGCATTTCAGGTTCATTGAAAAAGTATTTTAGTAACCCTAGTTGAGTTGGGTGGTGCTGGGAGTTTCTGTCAACCCCATTTCAGGTTTAAGAGCAATTTAAACATGATGCAACACAAGATGATAGCACTAAGCATTACCAGAACTAGGGATGTGACAACTCACCCCACAAAACAAGAATTTCGTCCCGAGATTCAAGCGCAGGGTAAAAAGGAAGAGGCGTCTCGAACTATCACAATCTTCATGAACCAACTATCCTCATCGAAGATATTGATTCATTGCATCATCTTGAACTTGACTTCCTTGCTTTCGAGATCTTCACCCAACACAAGGACAGAAGAGCGAGATAACTCTATAGGGATGGATCATCTTAATGATGACAGGATCAACTCACGGAACAAGATGTAGAAACATCTCTTGAGCTGAGGGACAAAACACAATGAGGAGCGATGGAAAGAAGCAGGTGACGAAGGTTCAGATTAGTAGGCAACAATTCCAGGCTTAGAAGATGGTGCATGGTTTCAAAGTAGCAAGGAGATAATCGCCATGATTCGATAACGGGCACCTTAGGGGAGGTGACACGTAGAATTATTCCCTTAAGTGGCAAAAAGAATTACTTTTGATACACAGATCATTGAAACTCTCTATACCAGCCTAGGGAAAATCACAATTGATCCTCTGAAGGAATTCGAAGGAATGCCATACTCAGTTTGGAAACAAAACTAGAGTTATAAAACAACTTGGCAAATGGAAGGCACATCCCAATTGATACCGAGAATATAACCTAGTGTGTGAGCATGCTCTCAAGAATTTGAGCATTTCCAAATTCATCAGGGTCTTACCAACATCCCTCCCGAGGATCCTGGCAACACATCATACTACCATGATGAATTGTGATGGACGATGCAGATGCAAGGAGGACATCACTTTCTTAGATTTTTCCTTAGGAATGCCAAAGAAGCAAATCTGGATGATCGACCGAGAGACATTTAGCACTCCACTTCTAATGTTCTCCTTGATGTGCTAGTGTATCCCATTCATAGATATGGTTTGATATCTAGAAGATCAAGTAAAATGTCGGACTTCGGGAACACAAAAATCCATAAGGGACAACTAGAGAGTAAATCCTACGAAATCCTTACGGGGAGGTGGCCAACTTCCTCAATCAAGATACTACAATAATGGGTCTTCCAGCTGGGTGTGTTGGCCACGACATCCACTTTACCGGGTTACAGAGAGACCAATATAATAGTTCTTGGGAAATGTTCCAACCATCATATCTGCCTGAGATTCAGATCTGGTTGGGGTCAGGACATTCCAGACTCATCAAGTCTAGAAAACTTAAAGTTTGCAACACAAATCAATGAGATGGCGTTTTGAGATTCTCGGGAAATGAACTACGATAGCAAGCTCCAAAACATGAGCTTGTTCTGCTACATACATGTGAACACACTGTCCTAGACAAGTATGGCCACATAGTAGTCTTATAATAAAACACTACCGAGTTCAGGTGGGAACCATCAACAAGGATATCGAAGTTCTTTCATAAGTCTGGATTAGCTCTTATGAAGGAACTCCTTCTCCTTGAACAAATCAGTCAGTGGCTTGATGTGCTAGGAAACACATATAGAATGGAGGCGGCCAACCTACCAAACCATAGAGTACTTCGCAGGTGCATGGCTGACTTGGAATGATTCCAGAGGAGGTAAAATCAAGCCTTCTCAAATTCATGGAGGCAACTTTCATCAAGTGCACATGAATTAGAGGGACTCACTTCTTTCGTCCAAACATATGCTTCATGAACGGGTCATGAAGGTAATGCTTATAAAGTTTCCAACACTAGCTTAATGTTCAACACGAATCATGGAACAATAAAAAAGTTGCGGATGGGTTCAACAACGATTCATCCAGGTTTCCATATAAATGGAATTCCTTAATTATGTGAACAAGGTGATAGCAGTGGTCATACCCAAAAGATATAATGGTGTATGCTTGAGGAAAAACCACGAGTAAGACAACATTACGAGCATCGTTGGTTCTGATTTAATTGAGAATATCCCACACTCAAATCAAAGATTAGATAAGGTGATAGGTCCAATAGTTCACCACGAGGATCAATCGATGAAGATATCATCTTTCTTCAACACACATACAAGATATCCCTTAAAATGAACTAAATCGGACATGCTTTTATCCTCCAACTCTCCAAGTTGTTGTTTTAGCTTAACCAACTAGCTCAGGGTATCCGACACAGATTCTTGGAGACAGGGTGGTTTTCAAGAAAACCAACTTGATCACGAACTCAACACAGCGGTCAGGTGACGACCTGGTGATACTTCCGAGAAGATATTCAGAAAATCATGAACCACCAATATGTTACCAAGCTCGAGAACAATCTTGCTTTTCAGGGCAAGAAGATATTATCAAAAGAGCGAGGGTTGGCACAATCCTAACTCATTGATCGAAGAGTGCACCGAAGATAAGAACTAGGTAGCACAACCTATCTTAGAATGTTGTTTCCAGAACCAACACACTAAGATTGAGAGTAGTGTCCATTAACTACTGAGCGACGAAGTTGCTAAGAGTATTGATTTCACACATCAACATTCACTTGTCGGTATTCCAGTTGCAATAACACGGGAACTGATAAATGAATATTGATGGCGAGAAGTATCACTGCGTCAAGAATTCACAAGAACTGGTGCAATTCTCATCAAAATCCTGGATACAACTAGGTAGAACAAAATCAAAAGCTAGGTTGGCATTTTGATTTGCGGATTACAACTACTTTGACCCAATCCTGGATATGGATGAGGTACTGGAGTTTGTTTCTCCTAGTCATTCCGGAATAGAATGACTTGACGGACCACAAGGGTAATAAGCATCGATGAGCGAATGCACGCATACTCTTGACTATCAATTGATAGACGAAGGTCAAAAGAAGACTAAAGAGGGACAACTCAAAGGAACATACAATTTTCTGAGTTGTGGGTGCATAGATTAGTATGTCAAACCAAGTTCAACAGGTTTCTTCCGGATAACCCATGCAGAGAAAGTAGAACTGATAGAGTTATAGCATAGAATCAAGAACTCGTCAAGAGCACTCTGGTTGTGATCTTTCGGTTCTGCGAGGAACTTCTACCATAAGCAGTTCATGATATTTGGAAGAAGGATATACCATGAACCTCGAGGACTATCGCAAAGGTTACTAATATCCTAAAGGAATTAATAAACACTATGAAGATGAGGTTAGTAGGGTGAATCTCGGGTTCAAAAACCCAGGAGTAGAATACCTACTACTAAATGGCATCACGGGATGCTCTCGAGAATGATGGCCAGAATCATCACACTAGAAACACAAAGCATGGCTAGGTTACTAGGTGATACTCTAGACACCAAGGGTCATAATAATCGCTCCAACATATACGTCAAGGCAATAAAGTACCTCAACACACTAGTTAGTGTGGTTGATCTGGCAGAAAGGAACTTCAGAACGGTAAGAAGGGATTTGCAAATGCATCAGACTATTTTAGAAACCTGGAATAGCTCGGACAGCATAACCGATGTAAATGCTCAAGATGATTTGAAACATCCTACAAAATGGTGGCATAACCACTCGATCATCATAGTATCAGCAATCTGAGGCTAGCTATGATTACATGGAAGTGGTAGGAACCAATTTGAAGCTTAGAACCATCAATCCTATAAGTCTACGGATTAGTAACATGTGATACTAATAGAAAGAAGAGAAATCCTAGTTCCTTAACCCCGTAGCAAAGATAGGATGACTCGGATTAAAAGGCCATAAGGTATAAGGAGTAAAAAGAGCCTTACGTTCCATCCACAATCAATTCCCTTATATAATTAAAGAATTTCTAGACTCAACTTCGACCAGTTTGGCTTGGTAATCCTACAGGCAGTCAGGCTCTGATACCAAAGCTGTCAGGACCCCGATCCTAAGTCACATCGATCTAGCATGTAACACATCATATCACTTTGCAGCCTCACGCATGGTATTCCCACGGGTGCCACCTTAATTACCAGTCCCGGGACCGTTTGTGCCTTTTGGCTCACGTATATGATAGTGTCGCTAGCATCCATATGACAAAGAATCCGGGCCGACATGACTAGTCGTAAACCCAAAGTGGCACTAACTTACATGGACAGGCATACATGACCAAAAAATGAACGTGTCGATCATCAGCGAGTGAATCCGGGCTGTAGAAACTGGGCTAACAGGACTCCGTAGAATTTGAGCTGTAGCAGGCTAACAGGACTCCGGTTGACACCGTGTGACAGTTCCCCGTAGGGACAGACACAGGAACAAAGAAGGGCACATGCCGGCCAGCCTAAGTGTTCCGGAGCAGTAGCAAGCTACCATGGCTCAGTGGAAGCACTTGGAGACATTTCCCCATAAGAGAGGCTACCAAGAATAAAAAATTAGGTTGTCGGATCCCACACATACCAAGCATTTCAAATCATACACACAATATGCTTGATATGTGCAAATACAACATGTCATCACAACATAACTCTATGACTCAAGTATTTTATTCAATAGGCTCCGAGGAGCGGGATATTACAAACATGGGTCTCATGACCCAGCATTCAGAGCACACAAGTCAAGCACAAGCGTAAGCTTAACATGTCTGAGTACAGACATCTACAAATGAAAAGGCCGAGAAGCCTGACTATCTACCAGATCCTGCCGAGGGCACAAGATCTTACCTGAGGTAACAAACTAAACATCAAAGTCCACGTGGAACTACTAGCGAGACTGAAAGTCTCTCTAAAAAAACATAAAGTAAGCAACTTGAGTACAAATGTACCCAGCAAGACTTACATCAGAACTAACTACATATGCACCATTATCAACAAAGGGGTGGTGGGGTTTAACTGCAGCAAGCCAGCTTTGACTCGGTGGCTATCATGAACTACGACTGCAAGTAACTCTTTTGAGGTGGTGCACACGAGTCCACATATTCACCATAACAATACACCACTATGGATCCGCTCCTGTCTACCTACAAGAAAACCATCCATAGAACTCTCGCTTATCTAGCGCATTTTAGAGTATCCACTTCAAGTTATCTATGAACTATATAGGCAACCCAAAGGTCCTTTACCGTGGACGCGGTTATTAGAATAGATCATATTAACCCTGCAGGGGTGTACTTCTTCACACACTCTCTCGCCACTTACCTCCATGTACACGTCACGTATCTCGGCAACCATCAAGCGGAAGCCTGGCGAGGGTGTCGGCCACGACTTGACTAACCACGCAAGTCTCTAGTCCAGGTTTGTCACCTATTCAAGTTCCATCCGCAAGGAGATCCTGCCGGGGTGTCGCTCACGACCCCAAACGATGTGTACAGGGTTCCAAGCCCACCAAATGGGCGGTGCTTGGCATACCGGCCATGGTGCCTAGTCTAACCCAAGCCCACCTGTACCGGGTGCCACTTGGTAGACTACTAACACAACCTACAAACACCAGAAACTAGTTGCAACTCCTAGACAGAGATCGAGTTGATTAATAAGTCGAGAGAGCTTGGAGCGCCCGGAGCCCAATGTGTGGTAGTAACTGTTCAAGGATCACAAACACATAACTCAGTTCCTGAGGACAACTTCAATGAGTCAACCCACCATGTACTCCTACATGGCCTCTCACCACTACCTTTACCAAAACATGTTCACACGCTTAGGTCACACAGTAGGACATGTTTATCTCCATTCCAATTCATCCCCGATGAATCAGACCTGACTCAACTCTAAGCAGTAGCAAGCATGACAAACAAACATGAATGAGTAGGCACATCATGGCTCAAACAACTCCTACTCATGCTAGTGGGTTTCATCTATTTATTGTGGCAATGACAGGTCATGAGTAAAAGGGGTTCAACTACCGCAGCATGTAACAGTTGAATCGTTGTTGTCCTAATGCAGTAAAAGAGACCAGGAGCGAGAGAGTGGGATTGTATCGGAATGAACAAGGGGGTTTTGCTTGTCCGGCACTTCTGAAGATAGTATAGTTCTTAATCGGTGTTAATGAACTCATCGTCGGAACTTCGTCTACTGAGAGGGGACAAATACCGGCAAACAAGGAAGAACACAATCAATGCAATGCACAATATGATGCATGATCGTGACATGTTAATATGCTGTGAGTTGGGTTAATGCAACAAGCAACAGGTTAAATGAAGCCAGTTTGAATCCAAGATTAAAATTCAAACTCCACATGTGGTTATTTAAATGCCATTCATTTCATTTGTCCTAAAAAGTAGTCATAAGTTACTCTAACATGCATGAAACTATTACAGATGGATAGATTGGATTTTTCTGATCATTTTTCATATATAATTTATCTTATTTGGAGTTACAGATAATTTTCTATGATTTTTTGAAGTTTATACTATTTTCTGGAATTTCCTGGATTATTCTTAACCCAGAAAATCGTTTACTGCATTAGCACTACGTGAGGATGACGTCAGCGAGTCAACTAGGTTGTCCATGTCAAACATGACGTGTGGGTCCCAGCAGTCAGAGGCTCAGTGGTTAATCCCGGTCAAAGCCAGGGTTGACTAGTTTTGACCCTGGGTGGGCCCCGCTGTCAGTGGCAGTTAGGGGGTGCTTAGTTGGTGGAGTTAGCATTAATGACGGCCACATCGGCACTCGCCGGAGTTTCGCCAGTGGCGACCATAACTACGGCGGAAGCTCGCCGGGGCTGCGCTACAGGCGGCGGCTGAACGCGCGAAGACCACCAGAAGGTAGCCCGCACACGCCCGCATCTAGCTAGCCACACGGGAGGTCGCGGGGTCGCTGGAAACAATGACGGTGAGCGCATCCGCGATGGACGGAGTTCAGACATGGAAGGGGTCGTCGCTACGGTGCACTAGAGGAGAAACCGAAGGGTGCAGCGTGCTCCTGGGAGTTCAGCGAACACGGTGACACGCTCAGGCGTGAGCTGGGGCGGTGGCCCTGGCCACGGTGGGGGAGAACCGCGGCGGCGGTGAGCTCTCGGGTCTGGTGGTTAGTGCTGCTATAGCATGAAATTGAGGAAGAGAGGAGAGGGGAAGCGACGAGGTGCTCAGGGCGGAGTCGAGGCGGAGCTCATCATGCGCAGGGAAGCGTCGGGGACGGCGTACGGTCGCCGATGATCTTGGTGCAGAGGCGGTGGGGTTGAGCTCGATGGCGAGGCTCCACTGCTTCTGACGATGCGTGGCTTGGCGAGGAAGAGGTGGTCGAGGCGGATCCGTTGGAGCAGGCAAAGGGACGAGGGGAGCCCGGTGGACGCGGTGGAGCTCGTTGGCGCTCTCGGACGCAAGCGAGAAGAGCGGGGAAGAAAGGCAAAGGAGACGTGAGGACGAGGGAGGGGTCGAGGGGGTTCTGCGGGGTGGCGTGACGTCTTCCTGGGGGTCGGGAGGAAGGCAGGCAAGAGGAGGCGGCCGGCGCGTGGGCGCACGCGTCGGGCACACGCCCTCCTGCCTACTGGCAGGAGGTTGAAGACGGTGGGGCGGCTGGGCCGGGCCAGCTTCAGTGCTGGGCCACTGCTGGGCTGACTAGGTGGGCTGCACAGTGAGGCCAGGTAAGTCTCTCTCTCTCTCTCTCTCTCTCTCTCTCTCTCTCTCTCTTTTATTTATCTTGTCTATTTTGCTGTAACTTTTGGGGCTTTAATAAAAATACTTAAACCGATCCAAAAATCATGAAACTTCTCAATGCCACTCTTTGGAATATAACCAACAACAAACATTTTAGTTTATGAATATTTGAGCATTTAAAATATTTTATAGCATTTAAATGCCTAATTGCAAATAGAATATGATTTAATTCAATGACCCTCTGTTGTCCTAGAAAAGTGTGCACCATTTTTGTCAGAGGTTCTAGACCAAGGCAAAGATGATGAACATTTTAGAAGGGCATTTCAGGTTCATTGAAAAAGTATTTTAATAACCCTAGTTGAGTTGGGTGGTGCTGGGAGTTTCTGTCATCCCCATTTCAGGTTTAAGAGAAATTTAAACATGATGCAACACAAGATGATAGCACTAAGCATTACCAGAACTAGGGATGTGACAACGTCTCCGTCATATCTATAATTTTTTATTTTTCCATGCCAATATTCGACAACTTTCATATATTGTTGGCAACTTTTTATACTATTTTTGGGACTAACATATGGATCCAGTGCCTAGTGCCAGTACCTGTTTATTTCATATTTCTTTTCACAGAATATCCATATCAAACAGAGTTCAAACGTGATAAAAGTTTATGGGGATTTTTTGGAATATGTGATTTTTGGTAAAAAAGAATGAACGTGAGTCCATGCCTGAGGGGCGCACAAGGCAGGGGCGTGCCCCAAGGGGTAGGGCGCGCCCTGGACCCTTGTGGTCACCCCGTAAGGCGGTTGGTGCCCTTCTTTGGCCGCAAGACAGCTATTATCCGGATAAAAATCATGTTAAAATTTCAGCCCAATCAGAGAGAGAGAGAGAGAGAGAGAGAGAGAGAGAGAGAATGTCGGAGGGGCTCGCGCCCCTCCGCCGCCATGGAAGCCAAGGACCGGGGGGAAACCCTCCTCCCATCTAGGGGGGATCAAGGAAGAAGAAGAAGAAGAAGATGAAGAAGAAGAAGAAGAAGAAGAAGAAGAAGAAGAAGAAGAAGAAGAAGAAGAAGAAGAAGAAGAAGAAGAAGAAGAAGAAGAAGAAGAAGAAGGAAATATGCCCTAGAGGCAATAATAAAGTTGTTATTTAAATTTCCTTATATCATGATAAATGATTATTATTCATGCTATAATTGTGTTAACCGGAAACAGAGTGTCACTAGTATGCCTCTACTTGACTAGCTCGTTAATCAGAGATGGCTAAGTTTCCTAGCCATAGGCATGAGTTGTCAATTCATGAACGAGATCCCATCATTAGAGAATGATGTGATTGACTTGACCCATTCCGTTAGCTTAGCACTTGATCATTTAGTATGTTGCTATTGCTTTCTTCATGACTTATAAATGTTCCTATGACTATGAGATTATGCAACTCCCGAATTACAGGAGGAACACTTTGTGTGCTATCAAACGTCACAACATAACTGAGGGATTATAAAGATGCTCTACAGGTGTCTCCGATGTTGTTTGTTGAGTTGGCATAGATCGAGATTAAGATTTTTCACTCCGATTGTCGGAGAGGTATCTCTGGGCCCTCTCGGTAATGCACATCACTATAAGCCTTGCAAGCAATGTGACTAATGAGTTAGTTATGGGATGATGCATTACGAAACGACTAAAGAGACTTACCTATAACGAGATTGAACTAGGTATTAAGATACCGACGATCGAATCTCGGGTAAGTAACATACCGATGACAAAGGGAACGACGTATGTTGTTATGCCGTTTGACTGGTAAATATCTTCGTAGAATATGTGAGAGCCAATATCAGCATCTAGGTTCCGCTATTGGTTATTGACTGAAGATGTGTCTCAATCATGTCTGCATAGTTCTCGAACCCGTAGGGTCCCAACGCTTAACGTTCGATGACGATCGGTATTATGCGTTTATGTGTTTTGATTTACCAATGGTAGTTCGAAGTCCCGGATGTGATCACGGACATGACGAGGAGTCTCTAAATGGTCAAGACATAAAGATTTATATATTGGACGGCTATATTCGGACACCGGAAGTGTTCCGGGTGATTTCGGATAAAACCGGAATGCCGGAGGGTTACCGGACCCCCCCTTCCCCCCGGGGAACTAATGGACCTAGATGGGCATTAGTGGAGAGAGGGGCGGCTAGGGCAGGCCGCGCGCCCCCTCCGCCTTGAGTCCCAATTAGACTAGGAGGGGGCGCGGCACCCTCCTTTTCCTTCTCCTCTCCCACTCCTTCCTTCCACATCCTAGTAGGACTAGGAAAGGAGGAATCCTACTCCTACTAGGAGGAGGATTCCTCCCCTCATTGACGCGCCATAGGGCCGACCGGCCTCCCCCCTTGATCCTTTATATACGGGGGCAGGGGGGCACCCTAGAACACACAAGTTGATCATTTAGCCGTGTGCGGTGCACCCCTCCATAGTTACACACCTCAGTCATATCGTCGTAGTGCGTAGGCGAAGCCCTGCGCCGATAACTTCATCATCACCGTCACCACGCCGTTGTGTTGACGAAACTCTCCCTCGGCCTCAACTGGATCAAGAGTTCGAGGGACGTCACTAAGCTGAACATGTGCAGATCGCGGAGGTGCCATGCGTTCCATACTTGGATCGTTTGGATCGTGAAGACGTTTGACTACATCAACCGCGTTACTAAACGCTTCCGCTTTCGGTCTACGAGGGTATGTGAACACACTCTCCCCGCTTATTTCTATGCATCTCGTAGATAGATCTTGCGTGATCGTAGGAATTTTTTTGAAATACTGTCTTCCCCAACACAGGGGCCATCTTCGTGACGGCGATCTACACCAACAACTTCGTCGCCGTCATCACCAACTCTCCCCCATCTATGCAGCGGTTCAACACCTCCTCTCCCCGTTGTAATCTCTACTTAAACATGGTGCTCAACGCTATATATTATTTCCCAATGATGTATGGCTATCCTATGATGTTTGAGTAGATCCGTTTTGTCCTATGGGTTGATTGATGATCATGATTAGTTTGAGTTGCATGTTTTGTTATTGGTGATGTCCTATGGTGCACTCCGTGTCGCGCAAGTGTGAGGGATCCCCGCTGTAGGTGTTGCAATATGTTCATCGTTTGTGTATTGGTTGCATTGCGCGAGTGATAGAAACACGAACACAAATAAGTGGGTTATGACGTATGGGAATAAAGAGGACTTCATACTTTAATGCTATGGTTGGGTTTTACCTTAATGATCTTTAGTAGTTACGGATGTTTGCTAGAGTTCCAATCATAAGTGCATATAATCCAAGAAGATAAATTATGTTAGCTTATGCTTCTCCCTCATATAAAATTGTAATAATGATTACCGGTCTAGTTATCGATTGCCTAGGGACAAATAACTTTCTTGTGACAAAACACTCTCTACTAAAACTAATTTAGTTGTGTCTTTATCTAAATTGCCCCTAGTTTTTATTTACGTGATCTTTATTATCTTGCAAGCCTATCCGTTCACACCTACAAAGTACTTCTAGTTTCGTATTTGTTCTAGGTAAAGCAAATGTCAAGTGCGCGTACAGTTGTATCGGTGGTCGATAGAAGTTGAGAGAATATTTGTTCTACCTTTAGCTCCTCGTTAGGTTCGACACTCCTGCTTATCGAAAGAGGCTACAATTGTTCCCCTATAATTGTGGTTATCAGGTGTGTGTG
>NC_041386.1:695626090-695680955 GCF_002162155.2 Triticum dicoccoides
CGGGTGGCCGTGCCATATAACTGCCCACACCCTACTGCTAGGGTCCCTGGCAATAGGATCAGGCAGCCTACCGTCAATACCTGTGGCGGTAGGGTGCGACAGAGGGGGAACAGCGGCAGTTTGCATGCTGACGTGGATTAGTGTCCTACCACCGAGCGCCTTGGCGGTAGGTTGCCTGACCCTACCGCCAAGCCGCCCGACGGTAGGAAAAAGGGTCAAATTTCAATTTTTTTGAAACAGGGGTCAGATCGCATTTTTCTATTCTAAATGGGTCAAAATACGAAATTTTGTCTGATGTGGCCTTGGGAAGATAGTTCGTACGGGACAAAACCCGAGAACTTTCCCCCCATGGCAGGTGGGGAATGCTTTTGTGGCTTCGCTGTATGGGGCGATGCTAAGGTGGCAAGGTCATAGCGCCTAGAAAAGCTCGCATGAGACAGGTTCCGAGAGTGTTTCTGTCGCAGGAGACATGCCACTCTGCTATAGCTCTGCCGCGTGGGAAAGTAGCAGGGGCCTGGTAGTCGCTAGTTGGAGGGAAGAGGTTCATGCGGGACAGGACCCAAGAGCGTTCCATTGTGCAGGCGGGCTGCTCTGCCACGACTCTGTCGCAGGGGCACAGCAACCTGAGGAAAGCGGTTCATGTGGGAGAGCCCGGAGAGGTCACGGGAACATTTCCAACGCGGCTGGCGTGACAAACCCCGATTACCCAGTCTTCGCCATGATTGTTAGGCAGCTGGAGAACGAAAAAAACCATCGGAACCCCTCCGCAACAGGAGGGACTTACCACACTTTACCAGAGCCCTTTTAACGATTCGATGTGTGCGTTTTCAGCCTGTCTACCAGTGCTCGGACTAGCGCCGACTACGAGGCGGCTTCCGCGTTGGGGCTACCACCACGGGTCTGGGGGAAAGCACCGTCGGTTATAACAGAGCCCCAGCATTCAGCGCTCCGGGGTGGTTTGTCGGGCTTTTGAAGGATAGCCCGATGGGAGCACCGTGCACTGGCGTCTTCCACACCCGCCTGGGAGCCCAGGGCGAGGCGCTAATGTCTTTTGATAGGCGCATCGTGTCCTCAAGATTTCACATGATCATGGGGATGGGGGAGGCGAAACTGGTGCCCCATGACGACACCTTTGGCCTGAGGTACTTTGGCAAATGTAGCTCCCGAAACTTGGAGCTGAACGCACGGCTTCACGTGGTGCAGAGTGCAGACCAGGACATCAATTCGGACAGACCCTTGGCCCGCACACAGGGCTTGGCGCGTTTTTTTAGAAAACGAGCACGTAATCAACGCGCCGTGGCTGCCGCTTCCTGCGTAGCGGGCGCAGCACTGGCGTGGAGCGCCGGCTCTTTCCGCAAGAGGGCCAGAGGTAGAAACGGCGATACCGTCCGCCTGCCCGTCGAAGCAGCCTAATGTTGATGACGTGCTTCGCAGCTCGTGCCTTGGATCTCTGTTGGGCCACGACCCACCTTGGGCGTCTGTTAACGTTGCCTTCATGGCCGCAGCACGGAGTGAAGAGTGCCAATCAATGGGGCTCCCGTGGGCGGAGGAAACGAAAAGGTTTTAGCTCCACACCTGATCGGAGCGCCGGCCAGAGCGTACACTCGGGGAAGCAAAGGATGCGGACTAGGATGAATAGGAACTCCTTAGTCCCCTACCTGGGGCGCCAAATATCAGTGTCTAATAACCGAAAAATGGGTTGTCAGCTATAACCGATTGAGAGGTCGGCCAGGGACTGAACACGTCTAGCTTTCCTAAGTCATGTATGATCGCAGGAGGAAGAATTACGGATGAACACACCAAAATGCCTTAGGTTGGGGCCATCATGTTGGTGTAATACCCTACTCCTTCCTTTTTTTTAATAACAGAGAGCTACAATGTGTGTTACTTGTTTAGGATGAAGTCCCCCTTGCCAGGCCACAACCTTCCCCTATTTATACTTGCTTCCAAGGACTATCACGGATCAGGCTGCACGTACCGAGCGTGCTTTTCGGCCCGCTAGTGGCCCATTCGGTCTTGACCCGCTCGGTCCTGGCTCAGTAGAGAAATTGGACGGTCCAGTCTGCCAAATTGGGCCCAAAAAAATGTCGGTCCGTTCCGGTCTTTAACCGGGCCGGCCGAGCGGACCGAGAAAACACAGCGACAGCTGCCGCCGTTCCTCGTCGTCGCAGCCACCAGAAGCACATGGCCGAACCACCGTGTCTCCAAGCTTGCCCTCCCCTTCCATTCTCACCTCCCCGTGTCATCCTAGCATCTTGCCGCCGCTCGTCGTCCCTGTCGTGTGTGCACCGCAGCCGCTCTCGAGTTCTCGACCATGGCCATGGCAGCGGTATTTCTTGCCATGGCAGCGCTTCTCGCCGTGGAGACAAGTGGCATGGCAGCCACTTCAGCAGAGCAAGCAGGCACGTAGGCCGCCAAATGGATCGTGGGAGAAACGCTGCCGTGATTTTTGGATCGTGGGAGAAATGCTCGGCCGTGATTTTTGAATCGTGGGAGTAATGCGGCAAGTACAATATTGTTTTGGATGGCGCTAAATTTAGCGTCGTGTTGGGGATATAACTATTGGTATGACCAGCCAAGGAGGGGCCTGGTTATACTTATAAATACTCTTGAAGCCCAAGACCCAGGATAGAGATGGCGGTTCAAGCAAGGGCCCAAAACCCAGAGGCGACTTAAGGCCCGTAGTGATAAACCGCCATGTATGCGTGACTTGTATTGTAAGGCAAGAATAGTTAAGAGACCGAGCCGGACACTATTTATGAGCCGGCCGGGACTCTTTAGAGCCGCTGGGCGTCGACCTCTGTATATAAAGGGACGACTCGGCGGCGGTTCAGGACAAGTAACATCAACTCGAAAACTAGGTCAAGCGATTCACTCCCTGGTTAACGAGTCATAAGCAATCCCACTCAAAACTGGATCGTAGGCTTTTACCTTCACCGTAAGGGGCCGAACCAGTATAAACCTCATGTCCTTTGTCCGGATTAACCCCTTTAAGCTTCCTAGTTAAAATGGCTCCACGACTAAGTCCTTACACTAGGACATCTGACGTGACAATTCCACGACACGGCGGGTTCCTATAATCACGCGTCATCGATCCCACATTGCCGGTCCATTTATTGAGCTGAACAGAAAATAGAAAGTACGAGAGAAAATGGGTTTGATCGAAAAATCATGGCATCATTTGACGACCTTCTGCACGTTAGATTTGATCCGCTAATCAAGACAAGGCCCCCACAGAGAAAATCATGGGCTCATGCACGCGCAACACTACTTGCATGCAGCAGAAAAAGTGCTAAGAAATACATCGTGTGCAGGTTCATGGCTACATCAAGAATCAATCAAACCACAGTTGAGCCGCCCAGCGCACTTCCACTACACGTCGTCCACCTCGCCGCAGTACGCTTGCACGTCGCCCTCCTCGCCGCTGAGGGAGTCCTGGATAAGGGGGTATCCAGACAGTCGGACTATATACATCGTCCGAACTATTGAAGCGTGAAGATACAAGACTCAAGACTTCGGCCCGTGTCCGGATGGGACTCTCCTTTGCATGGAAGACAAGCTTGGTGATCTGGATATTATATTTCCTTCCTTGTAACCGACTCCATGTAAACCCTAGCCCTCTCAAGTGTCTATATAAACCGGAGAGGATGGTCCTTAGAAGGCCAATCACAATTACAATCGTACCATCATAGGCTAGCTCTTAGGGCTTACCCTCTACGATCTCGTGGTAGATCTACTCTTGTACTACTCATATGTGCAATATTAATCAAGCAGGAAGTAGGGTTTTACCTCCATCGAGAGGGCCCGAACCTGGGTAAACATTGTGTCCCTTGCTTCCTGTTACCATTAGCCTAAGACGCACAGATCGGGACCCCCTACCCGAGATCCGCCGATTTTGACACCGACATTGGTGCTTTCATTGAGAGTTCCTCTGTGTCGTTGCTGCAAAGGCTCGATGGCTCATCTCGTTGTCATGGACGACATCACCTCTGCAGGAGCGCTGGCTATAGGCCAAACTCTCTGACTTGGCGGCTTCATTATGGCCGCCCCATCGGCTGTCGCGCCAACGATGGCCTCTCGGGTCGTCACGCATAACCTTCGCATCAATTCGGAGCTCGCCGAAAAGATGGATCCGATCGAGTTCTCCTCCCTAAACGAGCCCTTGGATCGCATCACCGCTTTGGGAGTTGTTACGGACTATGACCGGATTGGGCTTAAACCCGACCAAAGGGACATTAGATCCCCGCAGTAGTGGAGGAACCACACACGGGGTGCCCCTCGACTTTTAGGACGAATTATGTCTAGATCACCGAAGCACTACTAGGAAAAGGCCTACTAATGGCGCACCGGTTTTGCCTACTAATGGCACACTACCGGTGCGCCATTAGTAGCACGCCATTAGAATTTTTTACTAATGGCGCACCACTGATGCGCCATTAGTATCTGATATACTAATGGCGCACCTAGCAGTGCGCCATTAGTATACCTCCCGGGGGGCCATATGTAACCATGTGCTTTGTCACACTAATGGCGCACTCTGCCTTGATGCGCCATTAGTATCCTTTGGCATACTAATGGCGCACTCTGCCTTGATGCGCCATTAGTATGAATATTTGGTTTTTTTTTTTTGCTTTTCTGATTTTTGCACAGGTTACAAAATATATTATTGGACAGAATATAGACAGCAGCACACAACAACATCAGATTCATCGAATACAATAGAAGATTAGTCTCCGAATACAATTCATCATATTAGTCTCCGAATTCAAAAGACCGAACAAAGATAAAACATTACAAGTCTCAAGACCGCCAGTATCGACTTTGTCTTCACACTACAAGTCGATATCGATCATCTAAACTACCATCACATAAAAGAGAGTTGTGGTCATCACCATGAGCATCATCGCAATCAAACTGGTCTTCATCCGGTTCCTCCAACGCTGCCTCCTCTCTCCCGCTAGATAGCGGGCATATCTAGATTCGGCCTCCGCCCTAGTGGTGTACCCTTTGTAACTGTTACCGCTGAAACGGTGAACCTGTCTCCGACACTCCTCCCAGTCGTCGTAGACTCCGGGAACCTTACCCTTGTACACGACATACGACGGCATCTCTATGCACAAGCCAAACAACAGACAATACATAGGCAATATGTAAGTATGCAACAAAAGGATCGGAAGAGAAAAGCAAGACATTAATAGCACGATTCATGGTCCTACTAATAAATAGCATTGATTACATCTAAGTTGAACGACTATCCAAACCAAAGAGACATACGAATTCATTAAAGTTTAATTACTACATGAGCCAATCAATGTTTCATAACTACACATCACTACTTTCGACTCGACTCATCGGACAGGAGCGTGGATGAAGCCGTCGTCTGTCGTGATGGTCATGAAATCGCGGTCGTTGTCACCCTGCATTTGTAGCGTTCCATCTATCTCACTGTTGGACGGTTGATATCTGAGGAAGAACTGCCCCGAGGTATGAAGGACATCTTGATGGATGATGTCCGCAAACTCCGACTGGATGCGAAAGAATTCTTGTCTGAGGTCCGCGTCCTGGATTGCCGACAAGCTCGCGGCCCAATCTTTGAGATTATCTGGTAGCAGAAGGTGATGATGGTCCCTTACGATCGCCCGCATGTGATGGAGGGCGTAGTAGGCATCCTTCTGACCGCCAGGCGGCTGCTTGACGCAGCAGAACTTCGTATTGTGTGAGAAGGTGTGCTTGCCATACTTACGAACTGCCCTGGTGAAGGTGCCTCCAGATTTGGCGTACCCGGGGAGAACATCATCAAGAACTTTCTTGACATTTGTGTAGTCTATCTTGGAGTTACGGTTCGGGTCGAAATACATGGCCATGGAATATTTCGGGCTTAAGAGGATGAGTGTGCAATGTGTGTCACTGCACAGAACATGGAATGTTAGAAAAAAAAGAACGATCGAAATCTAAGAAATCATATGTTACGGGGCGGTTAAGGGATGACTTACTCGGGAAAGTAAGCCATAAGGAAGTTATCCTTATCTGGGTTTGCCAGAATGACGCCTTCGAGGTGTGAACTCGTAACTTGGCGGTCCCCAGCGCTGCTCAAGTTCTTGGCACGCATGTAGAAGGTGTCGACTATCACGATGTCCGGGGTCTTGTCTCTAATGATCCGCATGTCCATACTCAGCAAGAACAGTCGAATGAAGGTGTAGTGCAGCGAATGAAGGTTAAACATAGCAAAGATGTCATCAAACCGCAGGACGATCGTACCCCCAATGTCTCCATCCACAAAGCCCTTGCCCTTTGGCACCTTGGCCACGAAAATCGGGTATGCCACATCCTTCTCTCTGAGATGCCGCTTCTCCAAAGAAAGAACACTGTCGTGCAGACTCCGCATAGCACTGGTTGCAGCATTCAGCATATTTGGCGGTAGCATCGCCCTACCCTCCACATGCACCCTCCTCGAGATATCCTTAGGTGAAGGTGGCCCGTCCTGAGCACGGATCAATATCGGTGCCGGCTGGCTCGCACCGGCGCCCTTGTTAGTCTTTCGTTTCTGTCGTGGATTTGTCACGGCAGATGTCCTAGCGAAAGGACTTAGTCGTGGAGCCATCGCTACGAGCTTTACTTGAAGGGGTTAAAACGGACACAAAGACACGAGGGTTTTATACTAGTTCGGCCCCTTCGATGAAGGTAAAGCCTACGTCTAGTTGTGATGGAATTGATATGATCTCGATGGCTAGGGAGCAAACAAGCTTCGCCTAGGCTCAAGTTGTGGTTGTCTGTCCTGAACCGCCGCCGGGTCGTCCCCTTATATACACGGGTGACGCCCGTCGGTCCATAGAGTCCTAACCGGTTCATACTCGTATTCCGGTTGGTATCTCTCTATTCCTTACTTACAATACAAGTCATACATCAGGCCGGTTTACGGCTACATGTTCTAACCGACTACAGGCCTTGGGCCTTCATCTGTTTACGCCACTAATGAAGTTAACTCGGCCCAAGTAGGTCGGTTTACGCCTAGTGGTAATATCCCCAACATTAGGCCCCAGATTGATTTGAACTGGCTCATGTCAATCCTTCACACCATCTTGCGCCTTGGATATTTCTGTTAATTGGCAAATCTCCATGTCGTCATCATTTTTGGTTGCTGTAAACCGGCATGACGTCATCAGTTTTGGTTACTGTAAACCGGCATGACGTCATTATGAAATCCATAACGCCCTCTTAATGACAGCTCCTGGATTCGCGCGTTTGACCTAGCTCGGTTGCCTTATAAATAAGACCGAAGGGTCATTTCCTTTCTCTTCCCCTTCGTCCCTTCTTCTTCTTCTTCCTCACGTCGCGGGCTTTGGAGCTCCGCCACCACCGTCGACCTCTGCCTCGTCTCGGGCCGCTGCATCAACCTGAACGTACCAGAGTGTTGCGGCGCCTTTCCCCATCTTCTCCGTTCCCGGTAAGTTCTCTCTCCTTCTTAACCTAGATCTGTTCTTAGGGTTCCATGTTCTTGCTATGTTCATTGCACGTTCATAGCTGTTCTCTGATCTTGAATGCATCTGTGAACTCTTGTTGCGCTTAGTAGCGATCCCTTTAGCATCCGCTTGCTATTTCTCATCCAAGCTCATAGATCTCCCGCACATATCCGCTCAATGGTTCACTCCTGTTTCCGCCTTAGTCTTCGAAATATTTCCTGTTTTTGTGAGCTTGCTGTAGATCCGCGGCTGTAACATGATTTTGTGAAATTTGTTTCTGCATAACTAGTTATCCATAGTTTCAATTGCTTCTGATGCTTAGGCCAGGCGGTTTAACTTCATCATAGAGAAAAATTGCTAAACCGGTATATATGTCATTAGTCCCTTGGTTGAACCGCCAGAGTCCATCTGATGCCGCGTTGTAGAAGACCGGTTTATGGGTACTGCCTCCGGTTTTTCTTCATCATCAGTATGAATTTATAGAGTCAACATCAGTATGAATATATATAAAGTTTTTCTTCATCAGCCCGGCCCATGCAAGTAACTGCATCCAGCAACTATTTCTGCTACTCTGTAACTAACTACACTCTGTATTTATAGATTCATTTCAGATGAGATCAGATTGAGCTCCAACTGTAGCTGCAGCTGAGGGATCCATGAGCCCTCATGCCAGCCAGCCAGAAAGTAAACTTTACTTTCCAAAGGAAATAAAAATACAATGCATACATACATAATTAAGTAGGTAGATAGATAGATAGATAGATAGATGAGCATGTTTAGTTTACAAGAATGAATATAAACAAGCAAAGAATGCATGCATGCATATCAAAAGTTGGCATCTACTGCTACTGCTACTGCTTGCCTCTGCTGCTATTGAATATTTATAATTACTTGAAATTGTTCCTTTCACTACAAGTAAATGCAACTTTTCCATTAATTAAAACTAAAATGTTCCTTCATGATATTCTCTCTTCATCTACCCCTGGGAGTATTTCTAACTTGAAAATCTTTGGTGAACTGCCTGATGATGTACTGGTAGTACAAGCTCTCTTCTTTTCTTACATTTGGTTGTTCTGTACCTTTTGCTGTTAACTGATTAAACATGCAGTGGAGTAATGTATTGCAGTGCATGCAGTGGAGTAGAGCAGAGAATTTGCAAAGAACTATAGTATCACTGGAGTAAATTGGAGTAGTGCAAGTTTCTGTAGACCAGAGAATATCCCTACAGTAGTGCCCTCCAACAGTAGTTCTTTCTTGAAGTAGTTTTAGGGAGTGCTGCAATTTTGCAAGTTTAAAGTAAAACGTTTTAGTTAAGGCAAGTACTCCTCTTTCTCTCTACTTTCTCTCTTCTCTTCTTTAGTTAATTAACTGAATTTTACTGATGTTGTTGTTAACTGAATTTTGTGCAAATGATCAGCAACTGCATCAAACTAGATCAGCAAGCAACCAACAAACTAGATCAAAACTGCATCATTGGCAGTGATCAGCAAACTGTAGCCAACTGGCCACCAATAGACCCAAAATTGTTCCCACAGAAAAAGGGGTCCAAAAATTTCATGCACAGGAAAGGTTGGGACTTCATATCATCTTCATGGCCAAAATGAGAACATTCTTTCATGGAAAGATAGATAGAGGGTTGCATTCAAAACTGAAATGGCCATTTCAGAACATACAAACAAAGAATGTGCAGAAATACTACTAATTGATACTTCAAAGCATTTGCACAATGCCCTGATCTCATACTCTCCTAGTTCCAAGATGTGTGCAATATGACAACATGAGGAAGGATAAGTTCATAGCAGTGCAATGCTTTCTTCTCTACCGAATGACATAATGAACATACCAATTATCTTTCTTCTCTACCGAATGAGATCACAGAGTTGCATCTGAAAGAATCGGGGGCGAGGGGGAAGATGGAATCGGGGGCTCTGTACCTGCGGCGGCTGCGGCTGGAGGACGGCGCCGTCGACGAACTCGAGGGCGGAGGCACCGGATGCTCCTCTCGTTGATGGGGGAGGGGAGAGGCTGGAGGCAAACCCTAGCCGCCAAGCGCACGAGTGATGCAGCTAGGTGGAGTAACCTCTACCAGAGACGAGGAGCAGGTGGCCGACGTCGTGGTTGGTGAGGAGCAGGTGGCCGGCGTCGTGGTTGGTCAGGAGAGCGCGAGGAAGAGCGCCCCGTCCGAGGAGGTGGTTGGTGCCTTGGCGGCCGGCGGCGGCGGAGGCCTGGAGGATGTGGAAGAAGGCGCAGACGGTGAGGAGGAGTCCGGCGAGGGTCGGGGCGGCGTGGGTGGGGGCGTGGGGGCGCGGGGGCGGTGGGGGTGGAGTCCGGTGAGGGTCAGGGTGGCGGCATTGTGGGTCGGGGCAGCGCGTGGGTGGATCTGGTGGCGAGGGAGAGAGGGTCGAAGGGGATCTGGCGAGGGAGAGGGAGGATAGCTAGGGGGAGGGTTCTATTGGCGCACCGTCCAGTCGTGCGCCATAAGTATGACTATTCTAATGGCGCACCTCCCCTCGGTGCGCCATTAGAATTTTGTTTTAATCTAGCCCACTAACCATATCTACAACCTAACCCTATCTACAACAGAACCCACCCACTAGCCCGACTGGTCAGCATGCAGCACACACACCAGGAGGTCCTGGGTACGATTCCCAGGATCCCCAATTTTTTTTATGCATTTTAGATGCTGTTTTTTTATATTTATTTGTTTTTAAATATGTTCAAACTAGTTTAAATCATAACAGCAATATTTTTTTATAAAAACAGTAATAATTTTTTAAAAAATATGTTCAAATTTCTTACTAGAAAATATCATCGGTGGCGGCGGTGGAGCGGGGGAGGGTGCGGGGATCGAGATCGAGATGGAGGGGGAATCGAGATCGAGATGGAGGAGGATCAAGATCAAGTGTCCTCATGAATTCAAAAAGTTCCCATGAAATTTAAAAATATTCATGATATCAAAAAGTGCCCATGAAATACAATCGAGAAATGAAGACTACGATTTAAATACAATTGATCTTAGCTAGCTATCTGTTCACAATCTTCTTGCCCTTCTTTTTCGCAAATGGAGTTCTTCTATGGAATGGACGTCCTTTAGGTAGGGTGGTCCTGCTTCTTCTTGTGGTGTGTGCTGCTACTTCATCGTCGTCGTCATGTTCGATCTTCGGGTCGCCGTACTTGTCGAAGTCTTGATCATTGGCTACTCCATCCATTCCGATGATCTTCCTTTTGCCTCTCCTCACGACAACACGACTGGGCTTTGGCGGGTCGGTAATGAAGAAGCGTTGGTCCACTTGGGAAGCCAGTACGCATGGCTCATTTTTCGCGGTGACGTTTGCGCCCGCGGTCTTGGATTTGGCTTCGGGTATAACCATGGTGTTGAAATATCGGTCTTCTTTTAGGACGCTCTTGGCCCATCTGACACGGAACATCGGCACCTTCTCTCCAGCGTAGCTCAGCTCCCAGATCTCCTCGATCCTTCCGTAGTATCTGTCCTTGTCCTTACCGGTGTAGGATTCCATCGTTACCTCGGAGTTTTGATAACCATCGCTCTTCATGTCCTTGTCCTCGGTGTAGAATGTGTAGCCGTTGATATCATACGCCTCATAGGTCATCAGGTTGTGCTCGGCGCCCTGTGACAAGGCGAATATGAGTTGTTCTTCCGCAGACGAATCTTCATGTAAAGGGTACGACAGAAGCTTCTGCTTGAACCAACGCGTGAAACATGAGTTATGCTCTTTGAGTATATCTCCGTCCGTCCTCTGTTGGCCTCGGTCATTGTACGTCTTCTCAATAAAGGTTTCGTGCTCTACCACCCAAGGATCGACCACGTCTATGTGTTGTAGCGCGACTAGGTTTGCTCTTTCAAAGTCGGCGAGTCGACCCTCGAAGTCGACATGCATTTCGCGGCAACCCTCACGGTGACCCCATCCAGCGAGCCTGCTGAGGTGCCTGTTGACGGGCAGACCAACGGGGTTCTCGATGCCTAGATAATTCGTGCAGTAGGAGATGCACTCTTCGGTCAGAAAGCCCCTGGCTATACTTCCCTCTGGACATGACATGTTCCGAACGTATCCTTTGATTACACCATTCATCCTTTCGAATGGCATCATGCTGTGCAGGAACGTCGGCCCGAGTTGGATGATATCCTCCACGATATGGACCAGCAGATGCACCATAACGTCGAAGAATGCGGGCGGGAAGTACATCTCAAGCTTGCATAGTATCACCACAATCGACTTCCGAGAGATGACGTCGAAAAAGTTGCATAGGCCAAATAGCGTTTCACGGATGTGCGCGTCCATGATCCCACGGATTGCAACTGGAAGTATTGTCACATCCCTAGCTGCTGGTAGTGCTCTAGGCTAGCTTCATGTGTGCATCATGTCTATATTTTTGAAACTTGAATTGAGGAATTTTGGAAGCCTCAAAACCCTAAATAAAAGAAGGGCAAAAACCCTAAAATTCCATTCATCGTTCCAAAATGCTCTTCTTAGATGTTAATATTTTTGGCAAGGGTTTTGATCCAAACCAAAAATAATGAACATTTTAAAAGGATTTATTTTTGGGACTTTGAGTTTAAATCATTAGCTATTTGAATTTGAATTATATTCATAACTAGAATATAATTTCAAATACCCCTGAAATATTTTATGAGCTTTTGGAAAAGTCCATCTAGCCACATAAAAATATTCAGAGGAGTTTTTGGCATTGTTTGAATTATTTTAAATTCAAAACAGTGGCAAAAGAATTAAATAAAAGTAAAACAGAACAGAAAAATTAAAAAAGAGAGAAGGAACTTACCTGACGCTTACCTGAGGCCCACCCACCTGGTGGCCCAGCAGAATCGGCCCAGCCCATCTCCACTCCCCCCCTGTCGTCTTCCTCTGCCAGTAGGCAGAGGCGAGGCGTGGCGCGCGCCCGAGAGGCCTCGGCCACCTCCTGCTTCCCCGGGCCACCTCCTGCTTCCTCCTCGACGCCCCGGTGACGCCACGCGCCTCCTCGACCCCCTCTCGCTCTCCCTCGCCCTCATCCTCTCCCCCTGGACCCCATCCCCTCCTCTGCTCCCCTCTCGCGCACACCACCGAGCGGAGCTCGCCGTCATCGTCGCCGTACCCGTGGCCACCGGCCACCCCTAGCCTCGCCGATGCGCTCAAAGGCTCCGCCTCGATCCCCTATTCCTCTCCACCAACCCATGCCCCGCCGAACGCGCCACAACGTCGCCGGCATCGCCGTTTCCATCGCCGGCCGCCGAGGATCTTCACCGTCAATTCGCCACCATCGTCGCTTCCCCGAGCTCGCTGACCATCCCTACGGCACCGCTGTGAGCTCCTCTTCCATTCCCCCTCCTCCTCGCGCTCGTTCCCGCACTCTAGCCGCCATTCTCACCGGAGCCGATTGCTCCTCGCCGCCGGCCATGGCGTGGTCGTGGCCACAGCCACCGCAGCTCGCTCCCGAGCCCACCCGCGTGCTCACCGCAACCTCAGGAACCCAAAGCACTTAACCATTCGTCCTCCCGTGCACCGCAGCGCCGGTCCCGCGAACCCCCGAGCTCCGACCGCCGCCTCGGGCTCCACTCCGCCGAACCTCCCGTTGGTCCCCCTAGATGCGCACGGGCACGGGCTACCTCCTGGTGCTCTTCGCACGTCCAACCGCAGCCCATAGCGCAACTCCGGCGATCCACCGCCGCTCTGGGTCGTCGCCGTCGTCTAATCGCCGGCGAATCTGACGTGGCGTTGCCATTAGCAGCTAATCCCCCCAATTAGCACACTAACAGACGCTGACAGCGGGCCCCGTAGCGGGTCAAAGCCCGAGTCAACGCGGGATTAGTTCCTGTGTCACTGACGTGTGGACCCCACACGTCAGGTTTGACCTGGACCTGGCCGTTGACTCGCTGACGTCATGATGGCGTCAGGCTGACGCAGTAATTGTTTTCTGGAGTTTTAAATAAATCAGAAATGATTTATTTAATTCAGAAAATGCCCTAAACTTCTAAAAATCATAGAAATTCAACCGTAACTCCAAATTAAATAATTTATATATGAAAAATTATCAGAAAAATTCAAGGAATCCATCTGTACCATTTTCATGCATGTTAGGACAACTTATCACTACTGTTTAGGACAATTCAATTAAATGGCATTTAAATAATCACATGTGGAGTTTGAATTTGAACCTAGGGTTCAAACCAACTTCATTTAACTTGCTGCTAGTTGCATTAGCTCTAATCACATCATATTGCCATGTCACATTCATGCATCATATTGTCGCATTGCATTGATTGTGTTCTTCCTTGTTTGCCGGTAATTGTCCCTTCTCGATAGACGTGTACCGGCGATGTGATCGATGACACCAATGAAGAGCTATATTATCTTCAGAAGTGCCAGGCAAGCAAAATCCCCTTGTTCATTCCGATACAATCCTACTCTCTCGCCCCGCTCTCTTTTACTACATTAGGACAACACCGATTCATCTGTTACTTGCTACGGTAGCTGAACCCCTTTATCCTTTGCATGACCTGTCATTGCCACAGTAAATAGATGAAACCCACTAGCATGAGTAGGAGTTGTTTGAGCCCTGTTGTGCCTACTCATTCATGCTTGTTTGTCATGCCTGCTACTGCTTAGAGTTGAGTCAGGTCTGATTCATCGGGGATGAATCAGAGGTGTATGAACATGTCCTATTGTGTGAGAGCGAAGTGTGTGAATATGATTTGGTAAAGGTAGCGGTGAGAGGCCATGTAGGAGTACATGGTGGGTTGTCTCATTGCAGCCGTCCTCAGGAACTGAGTTCTGTGTTTGTGATCCATGATTCAGCTACTACCACGCATTGGGCCCGAAACCAATGGACCCTCTCGGCTTCTTGATCACCCTTGTCCTCTGTCCAGGAGTTGCAAGTAGTTTCTGGTGTTTGTAGTATGCTGGAGGCCGTGCGCAGCGCTAACAGGAGGGGTGGGCTGTGATGCGGTAGGCACGTGGCCGGGTATACCGGGCGCCCGTTTGGTGTCACGGAACCCTGTTCACATCGTTTGGGGCTGTTTGCGAAACTCCGGCCGGATCTCCTCATGGATGGAACCCGAATAGGCGATAAACCTGGACTAGAGACTTGAGTGTTTAGGCAGGCGGTGGCCGACACCCACGTTGGGCTTCCGCTTGAAGGTTTCCGAGTACATGTCGTGTAAACGACGGTAAGTGGTGAGAGCGTGTGTGAAGAAGTACACCCCTGCAGGGTTAACATCATCTATTCGAATAGCCGTGTCCGCGGAAAAGGACTTGTAGGTTGCCTATATAAGTTCATAGACAAGTGAAAGTGGATACTTTAAAATGCGCAAGATAAGCGTGAGTGCTATGGATGGCGTTCTCGTAGGGAGACGGGAGTGGATCCATAGTGGTGTATTGATATGGTGAATATGTGGACTCGTGTGCGCCACCTCAAGAGTTACTTGTAGTCGTAGTTCAGGTTCGCCACCGAGTCAAAACTGGCTTGCTGCAGTTAAACTCCACCACCCCCTTTGTTGATAATGATGCATATGTAGTTAGTTCTGATGGAAGTCTTGCTGGGTACATTTGTACTCACGTTTGCCTATTTTATGTTTTTGCAGAGAGACTTCGGTCTCGCTAGTAGTTCCGCGTGGACTTCGACGTTTAGCTTGTTACCTCAGCTATGATCTTGTGCCCTCGGCAGGATCTGGTAGATAGTCAGGCTTCTCAGCCTTTTTCATTTCTAGATGTCTGTACTCAGACATGTTGAGCTTCCGCTTGTGCTTTGATTTGTGTGCTCTGAATATTGGGTCATGAGACTCCTGTTTGTAATATCTCGCTCCTCGGAGCCTAATGAATAAATACTTGAGTCGTAGATTCATGTTGTGATGCCATGTTGTGTTTGCACATATCGAGCATATTGTGTGTATGTTATTGAAATGCTTGGTATGTGTGGGATCTGACTATCTAGTTGTTTATCCTTAGTAGCCTCTCTTACCGGGAAATGTCTCCTAGTGTTTCCACCGAGCCATGGTAGCTTGCTACTGCTCCGGAACACTTAGGCTGGCCGGCATGTGTCCTTCTTCATTCTTGTGTCTGTCCCCTCGGGGAAATGTCACGCGATGAATACCACAGTCCTGTTAGCCCGCTACAGCCCGGTTCACCGGAGTCCTGCTAGCCCAGTGCTACAGCCTGGATTCACTCGCTGATGACCGACACGTTCGATGCTGGGTCATGGACGCCTGTCCCTGTAAGTCTGTGCCACTTTGGGTCTACGACTAGCCATGTCAGCCCGGGCTCCTTATCATATGGATGCTAGCGACACTATCATATACGTGTGCCAAAAGGCGCAAACGGTCCCGGGCAAAGGTAAGGCGACACCGTAGGAATACCGTGCGTGAGGCCGCAAAGTGATATGAGGTGTTACATGCTAGATCGATGTGGCATGGAGTCGGGGTCCTGACAGCGTTGGTATCAAAGCTTGACTGCCTGTAGGATTACCAAGCCAAACTGGTTGAAGTTGAGTCTAGAAATTCTTTAGTTATATAAGGGAATTGATTGTGGGATGGAACGTAAGGCTCTTTTTACTCCTTATACCTTATGCCCTTCTGATCTGAGTCATCTTATCTTTCCTACGGGGTTAAGGAACTAGGCTATCTCCTCTTTCTATCAGGATCACGTGTTACTAATCCGTAGACTTATAAATTGTTGGACTTAAGCCTCGTTTCAGTTCCTATTACCTCCGTATGTTAATTGTTGATCTCGAAACCTTGATATTGTGCTTCTGAGTGGCTATGCCACCATTTTTGTGAATGTCTCAAATCTTTTCTGAGCATTTACAGCCGTTATGCTGTCCGACTCATCCCAGGTTTCTAAATAGTCTGAAGCATTTGCAAATCCTTTCTTTCCGTTTCCGATGTCTTTTATGGTCAGAATGAGCACACTAACCGGTGTGTTGAGGTAATTATTGCCTCGACATATATGTTGGAATTATTATTATGACCCTAAGTGCTTAGGGGATCATCTAGTGGTCTAGCCATGATCTGTGTTCCCAGTGTGATGCTTCTGGCCTTTATTCTCGAAAGCATTCCGTGATGCTACTTAGTAGTAGGTATTCTATTCCTGGGTCTTAAACCCGATATTCACCCTACTTACATCATGTTGATAGTGTTGCTAGTTCCTTAGGTTATTAGTAACCTTTGCGATAGTCCTCGAGGACCGTGGTATATCTTTCTTCCAAATACCATGAACCACTTACGGCAGAAGTTTGTTGGATCAAAAGATCACAACAGGAGTGCTCTCGATGAGTTCTCCATTCTATGTTGTGACTCTGCCAGCTCAACCTTTCTGCATGGGTTATCCGGAAGAATTATGTTGAATTTGGTTCGACATACTAATCTATGCATCCACAACTCAGAAAATCATATGTTCCTTTGAGTTGTCCCTCTTTAGTTGTCTTCTGACCCTCGTCTGTCAATTGCTAGTCAAGAGTATGCGTGCGTTCGTTTATCGATGCCTATTACTCTTGTGGTCCGTCAAGCCATTCTGTCCTGAATGACTTGGAGAAACAAACTCCAGTACCTCATCCATATCTAGGATTGGGTCAAAGCAGTTGTGCTCCGCAGAACAAATTGCTAATCCAGCTTTTGCTCTGTTCTACCTTGGAGTATTACCATATTTTATATCAAGATTGTTATAGGAATTGCACACCATCCTATGAACTCTTGGTACAGTGATACTTCTTGCCATCATTGTTCATTCCTCGGTTCCTGTGTTATTGTAACCGGAATGCCGACAAATTAATCATGGCGTGTGAAATCAATACTGCTAGCAACTCTGTTGCTTGGTAGCTAAATGGACGATAACCCCATTCTTAGCGTGTTGATTATTGAATCGTCACCCTAAGACTGATTGTGCTACCTAGTCCCTATTTCTGGTGCACTCCTCGACCAATGAGTTAGGAATTATCTCAAGTCCTCACTCATTTGATCATGTCGTCTTGCCCTCAAAAGCAAGATTGTTCTCGAGCTTAGTAACATACCGGTGGTTCGTGACTTTCCAAATATCTTCTCGGAAGTATCACCAGGTTGTCACCTGACTGTTATGTTGAGTTCGTGATCAAGTTGGTTTATCCTGTAAACCACCCTTTCTCCAAGAATCTGTGTTGGATACCCCTGAGCTAGTTTGTTAAGCCAAGCAACAACTTGGAGAGTTGGAAGATAGAAGCTTGTCCGATATAGTTCATTATAAGGGATGTCTTGTATGTGTGTTGAAGAAAGTTGATATTTTCATCGACTGACCCTCGTGATCAGTTAATGGACCTATCATCTTGTCCAACCTTTGATTTGGGTGGGGGCTATCCTCAAATCAAGTCAGAACCAACGATGTTCGTAATGTTGTCTTACTCGTGGTTTTTCCTCGGGCATACACCATTATATTCTTTGGTCTGACCAATGCTATCACCGTGTTCACTTAACTATGGAATTCTTTTTAAGAGGAAACCCGGATGAATTGTTGTTGAGCCCATTGACAACATCCTTATCTCCTCCATAATTTTGCTGAACATTAAGCTAGTGTTGGAAACTTTCGAAGGCATTTGTTCATGCTAGCTCATGAAGTACTTGTTTAATGAAAGGAGTGACTTCCTCTTATACACGTGCATTTGGTGAAAGTTGCCGCCGTGAATTTGAGAAAGATTGTTTTGTTTCCGTTGGAATCATTCCAAATCATTCATGCACGTGCGAAGAATTCTGTGGTCTGTTAGACTGATCATCTTCATCCCATATGTATATCCTAGCACACCAAGCCACTGATTGAGTTGTTCAAAGATAAAGGAGTCTGTCCAAGGTGAACTCTTTGGACTTCCACGCGTGGAGACTTCGATGTCATTAATGATGGTTCCCTACCTGAACTCGGTAGTGTTTTATTGTAAGACTACCATGTGATAATGTTTGTCTGGGACAACGTGTTCACATGTTTGTAGCAGAACCAGCTCATGTCTTGGAGCTTACTATCGTAGATCATTTCCCGAGAATCTTGCAACGTCATCTCGTCGATTTATGTTGCAAACTTTCGTTTTTCTTCCTAGACTCGATGAGTCTGGAATATTCTGACACCAACCAGATCTGAATCTCAAGCAGATATGATGGTTGGAACATTTCCCCAAGAACTACAATATTGGTCCCTCGATAACTGGTAAAGTGGATGTCGTGGCCAGCACCACCCAGCCGAAAGACCTATTATTGTAGTATCTTGATTAAAGAAGTTGGCCACCTCCCCATAAGGTTTTCGTAGGATTTACCCCCGTAGTTATTCCTTATGGATTCTTGTGCTCCCGAAGTCCGACCTTTTACTTGATATTCTAGATATCAAACCATAATTATCTATGGATCACGCTAGCACATCAAGGAGAACATTAGAGGCGGAGTGCTAAATGTCTCTCGGTCGATCATCCAGATTTTGTTTCCTTGGCCTCGCTAAGGTGAAATCTGAGAAGGTGTTATCTTCCTTTGCCTCTGCATCATCCATCATTAGCCATCATGGTAGTATGTTGTGTTGCCAGGATCCTTGACACGGATGTTGGTAAAACCTTGATGATTATGGAAATGCTCAAGTTCTTAAGAGCACGCGCAAGCGCTAGGTGTTATCATCGACACTAACTGTATAGTGCTCTCAGTTTCCTCGGCAATGCTATGACCTTTTCAAACCGTGAATTCACTCTCTATTGTTGGGTTCTTCCCCAGTTACCAGAATCATTCCCAGCATTTGCATTTTGCTCCCAGCTTGCACCGCCACTGTGCCATTCTACCATGGGTCTCTTCCATTTCCGGTGATAAGCAAATTCATCCATTACGTTGTCTTCAACAAGGTAATCCACATCATCCAAGTCCGAGAATGCCATTCTACCGAAACCCTCTAAATGATCGATTATGATTTGCCTTAGGCTGGTTTAAAGAGTTTCAATGATCTTTGAATCAAAGGTAATTCTTTTTGCCACTTAAGGGGATATATCTTCGAGTCACCTTCCCTAAGGTGCATCATTATGGTGTCATGTCAACTTAACTCCTCGCTGCGCTGACAACCGTTTACCACCTTGTTAAGTGTGGAATTGTTGTCTACTTAGTGAGCCCTCGTCATCTGTCTCACTCCATTTCTTCAGATGTATGCTTCGTGTCTCAGCTCAAGAGATGTTGCTATGACTCACCTTGTGAGCTGATCCTAAGTTGATTGATCTTCGAGAAGATCGATTCTTCCGGAGTTGTCCTTTTCCTCTTGCTGTCATGCTAGTTGGAGTTCTCAGAGCTAGACGACAAGACAAAGATGGTGATTGAATCAACGCTCTTTTGAAGTGCAACCTGGATCGTGAAGATTGTGTTAGTTGTGTCCCCCCCCCTTCATCTTACCTCACGCTTGAATCTCGGGACGAGATTTTTGTTTAGTAGGGGTGAGTTGTCACATCCCTAGCTGCTGGTAGTGCTCTAGGCTAGCTTCATGTGTGCATCATGTCTATATTTTCGAAACTTGAATTGAGGAATTTTGGAAGCCTCAAAACCCTAAATAAAAGAAGGGCAAAAACCCTAAAATTCCATTCATCGTTCCAAAATGCTCTTCTTAGATGTTTAATATTTTTGGCAAGGGTTTTGATCCAAACCAAAAATAATGAACATTTTAAAAGGATTTATTTTTGGGACTTTGAGTTTAAATCATTAGCTATTTGAATTTGAATTATATTCATAACTAGAATATAATTTCAAATACCCCTGAAATATTTTATGAGCTTTTGGAAAAGTCCATCTAGCCAAATAAAAATATTTAGAGGAGTTTTTGGCGTTGTTTGAATTATTTTAAATTCAAAACAGTGGCAAAAGAATTAAATAAAAGTAAAACAGAACAGAAAAATTAAAAAAGAGAGAAGGAACTTACCTGACACTTACCTGAGGCCCACCCACCTGGTGGCCCAGCAGAATCGGCCCAGCCCATCTCCACTCCCCCCCTGTCGTCTTCCTCTGCCAGTAGGCAGAGGCGAGGCATGGCGCGCGCCCGAGAGGCCTCGGCCACCTCCTGCTTCCCCTGGCCACCTCCTGCTTCCTCCTCGACGCCCCGGTGACGCCACGCGCCTCCCCGACCCCCTCTCGCTCTCCCTCGCCCTCATCCTCTCCCCCTGGACCCCATCCCCTCCTCTGCTCCCCTCTCGCGCACACCACCGAGCGGAGCTCGCCGTCATCGTCGCCGTACCCGTGGCCACCGGCCACCCCTAGCCTCGCCGATGCACTCAAAGGATCCGCCTCGATCCCCTCTTCCTCTCCACCAACCCATGCCCCGCCGAACGCGCCACAACGTCGCTGGCATCGCCGTTTCCGTCGCCGGCCGCCGAGGATCTTCACCGTCAATTCGCCACCATCGTCGCTTTCCCGAGCTCGCTGACCATCCCTACGGCACCGCTGTGAGCTCCTCTTCCATTCCCCCCTCCTCCTCGCGCTCGTTCCCGCACTCTAGCCGCCTTTCTCACTGGAGCCGATTGCTCCTCGCCGCCAGCCATGGCGTGGCCGTGGCCACAGCCACCGCAGCTCGCTCCCGAGCCCACCCGCGTGCTCACCGCAACCTCAGGAACCCAAAGCACTTAACCATTCGTCCTCCCGTGCACCGCAGCGCTGGTCCCGCGAACCCCCGAGCTCCGGCCGCCGCCTCGGGCTCCACTACGCCGAATCCCGGCCACCCCCGCACCTCCCGTTGGTCCCCCTAGATGCGCACGGGCACGGGCTACCTCCTGGTGCTCTTCGCGCGTCCAACCGCAGCCCATAGCGCAACTCCGGCGAGCCACCGCCGCTCTGGGTCGTCGCCGTCGTCTAATCGCCGGCGAATCTGACGTGGCGTTGCCATTAGCAGCTAATCCCCCCAATTAGCACACTAACAGACGCTGACAGCGGGCCCCGTAGCGGGTCAAAGCCCGAGTCAACGCGGGATTAGTTCCTGTGTCACTGACGTGTGGACCCCACACGTCAGGTTTGACCTGGACCTGGCCGTTGACTCGCTGACATCATGATGGCGTCAGGCTGACGCAGTAATTGTTTTCTGGAGTTTTAAATAAATCAGAAATGATTTATTTAATTCAGAAAATGCCCTAAACTTCTAAAAATCATAGAAATTCAACCGTAACTCCAAATTAAATAATTTATATATGAAAAATTATCAGAAAAATTCAAGGAATCCATCTGTACCATTTTCATGCATGTTAGGACAACTTATCACTACTGTTTAGGACAATTCAATTAAATGGCATTTAAATAATCACATGTGGAGTTTGAATTTGAACCTAGGGTTCAAACCAACTTCATTTAACTTGCTGCTAGTTGCATTAGCTCTAATCACATCATATTGCCATGTCACATTCATGCATCATATTGTCGCATTGCATTGATTGTGTTCTTCCTTGTTTGCCGGTAATTGTCCCTTCTCGATAGACGTGTACCGGCGATGTGATCGATGACACCAATGAAGAGCTATATTATCTTCAGAAGTGCCAGGCAAGCAAAATCCCCTTGTTCATTCCGATACAATCCTACTCTCTCGCCCTGCTCTCTTTTACTACATTAGGACAACACCGATTCATCTGTTACTTGCTGCGCTAGCTGAACCCCTTTATCCTTTGCATGACCTGTCATTGCCACAGTAAATAGATGAAACCCACTAGCATGAGTAGGAGTTGTTTGAGCCCTGTTGTGCCTACTCATTCATGCTTGTTTGTCATGCCTGCTACTGCTTAGAGTTGAGTCAGGTCTGATTCATCGGGGATGAATCAGAGGTGTATGAACATGTCCTATTGTGTGAGAGCTAAGTGTGTGAATACGATTTGGTAAAGGTAGCGGTGAGAGGCCATGTAGGAGTACATGGTGGGTTGTCTCTTTGCAGCCGTCCTCAGGAACTGAGTTCTGTGTTTGTGATCCATGATTCAGCTACTACCACGCATTGGGCCCGAAACCAATGGACCCTCTCGGCTTCTTGATCACCCTTGTCCTCTGTCCAGGAGTTGCAAGTAGTTTCTGGTGTTTGTAGTATGCTGGAGGCCGTGCGCAGCGCTGACCGGAGGGGTGGGCTGTGATGCGGTAGGCACGTGGCCGGGTATACCGGGCGCCCGTTTGGTGTCACGGAACCCTGTTCACATCGTTTGGGGCTGTGAGCGAAACTCCGGCCGGATCTCCTCATGGATGGAACCCGAATAGGCGATAAACCTGGACTAGAGACTTGAGTGTTTAGGCAGGCGGTGGCCGACACCCACGTTGGGCTTCCGCTTGAAGGTTGCCGAGTACATGTCGTGTAAACGGCGGTAAGTGGTGAGAGCGTGTGTGAAGAAGTACACCCCTGCAGGGTTAACATCATCTATTCGAATAGCCGTGTCCGCGGAAAAGGACTTCTAGGTTGCCTATATAAGTTCATAGACAAGTGAAAGTGGATACTTTAAAATGCGCAAGATAAGCGTGAGTGCTATGGATGGCGTTCTCGTAGGGAGACGGGAGTGGATCCATAGTGGTGTATTGATATGGTGAATATGTGGACTCGTGTGCGCCACCTCAAGACTTACTTGCAGTCGTAGTTCAGGTTAGCCACCGAGTCAAAGCTGGCTTGCTGCAGTTAAACTCCACCACCCCCTTTGTTGATAATGATGCATATGTAGTTAGTTCTGATGGAAGTCTTGCTGGGTACATTTGTACTCACGTTTGCCTATTTTATGTTTTTGCAGAGAGACTTCAGTCTCGCTAGTAGTTCCGCATGGACTTCGACGTTTAGCTTGTTACCTCAGCTACGATCTTGTGCCCTCGGCAGGATCTGGTAGATAGTCAGGCTTCTCAGCCTTTTTCATTTCTAGATGTCTGTACTCAGACATGTTGAGCTTCCGCTTGTGCTTTGATTTGTGTGCTCTGAATATTGGGTCATGAGACTCCTGTTTGTAATATCTCGCTCCTCGGAGCCTAATGAATAAATACTTGAGTCATAGAGTCATGTTGTGATGCCATGTTGTGTTTGCACATATCGAGCATATTGTGTGTATGTTATTGAAATGCTTGGTATGTGTGGGATTTGACTATCTAGTTGTTTATCCCTAGTAGCCTCTCTTACCGGGAAATGTCTCCTAGTGTTTCCACCGAGCCATGGTAGCTTGCTACTGCTCCGGAACACTTAGGCTGGCCGGCATGTGTCCTTCTTCGTTCCTGTGTCTGTCCCCTCGGGGAAATGTCACGCGATGAATACCAGAGTCCTGTTAGCCCGCTACAGCCCGGTTCACCGGAGTCCTGCTAGCCCAGTGCTACAGCCTGGATTCACTCGCTGATGACCGACACGTTTGATGCTGGGTCATGGATGCTTGTCCCTGTAAGTCTGTGACACTTTGGGTCTACGACTAGCCATGTCAGCCCGGGCTCCTTATCATATGTATGCTAGCGACACTATCATATACGTGTGCCAAAAGGCGCAAACGGTCCCGGGCAAAGGTAAGGCGACACCGTGGGAATACCGTGCGTGAGGCCGCAAAGTGATATGAGGTGTTACATGCTATATCGATGTGGCATGGAGTCAGGGTCCTGACAAGTATCTGCGTCATCAGCATGTGGCAGTCGTGAGACTTAATCACGCTGAACTTTTGCTTCGCTGGGTCTAGGTATCTGCTTATCTTCCCCGCGTAACGGTAAGGAAGTTTTACTCGTAGGAGGCAGGTGAAAAACTTCTCGATCTCCTCCTGACTTAGAGTGAAGCACGCGGGAGGGTAGTCATTTCCGGTCTTCTTGGCCTTTTTGCCTTTGCGACGACTTTTTGTGTCCTGCTTTGCCTCATCATCATCATCATCATCATCATCATCATCATCATCATTAGCGTGAAGCTCCTGCCTGATGCCCATTGATTTCAAGTCTGCCCTTGCTTTCGGCCCATCTTTGGTCCTCTCTGGAATGTTGAGCAGGGTACCGAGCAGACTCTCGCACACGTTCTTCGTGATATGCATGGCATCAAGGCTGTGAGGCACACGGTGGATCTTCCAGTACGGCAAGTCCCAGAAAACAGACCTCATTTTCCATACCTTCAGCAGTGGCTCTGGCGCCTTTCGCTTCTTCCCCGGCTCTAGCACCTTTTGCTTCTTTCCCGGCAGTGGGTAGTCTTTCCAATTTTTCAACAGCTCGTCTATTTCCTCACGGCTCCTCGTACACGGGCGTTTTCGGGGTTCGGTTTCACCATTGAACAGATCCTTGCGTTTCCTCCACGGGTCATCGTCGCGAAGCCACCTTCGATGTCCCATGAACACGGTTTTCGAAGACCCGAGATCTCTATCTAGCTGGCGATATGTTGTGTCATCCATGCACCTTACGCATCCAGAAAATCCGTGGACTACCTGCCCCGCGAGATATCCGTAACCAAGATAGTCGTGCACCGTCGTGAGCAGTGCGGCTCTCATAGGGAAATATTCTTTCTCTGCGGCGTCCCACGTATTGGCTGGTGTTTTCCACAGCGTGTCTAGCTCCTCCTTTAGCAGCCCCAGATACAGATTGATGTCGTTCCCTGGTTGTTTTGGCCCTTCAATTAGCATACTCATGTGAATGTACTTCCTCTTCATGCACAACCAGGGGGGAAGGTTGTACATCCACACAAACACAGGCTAGGTGCTATGTGTGCTTCTTTGGCTGCCAAACGGATTGACTCCATCGGTGCTCGCGCCCAGCACGATGTTCCTTGGATCCTTCCCAAATTCTGGGTATTCAAAGTTCAACGCTTGCCACTGGCTCTCATCCTTAGGGTGACTCAGCATCTTGTCTTTTTTATTTATCTCCGGATCATTTCCGTCATCTTCCCGCTTCTTCTCCTCCCTATCCGCGTGCCAACGTAGGAGCTTTGCTACCTTAGGGTCCGCGAAATACCGCTGCAGACGAGGAGTGATCGGAAAGTACCACACCGATTTTCGAGGAGCTTTCTTCCTCTTCTTGTATCGAGTGACGCCGCACACCGGACATATGGTAAACTCCGCGTGCTCGTCCCGATAAATGATGCAATTGTTCACGCACACATGGTATTTCACGTGTGGTAAATCCAAAGGACACACGATTTTCTTCGCCTCCTCGAAACTGGTCGGGCACTTGTTCCCCTTGGGAAGACGTTCGTGCCAGAATGACATGTTCTCGTCGAAGCATGCGTCGGTCATTTTGTGTTTTACCTTCATCTCCAGAGCCATGAGCGTTACTTTTAGGCGGGTATCCTCGGGCCTGCATCCTTCATACAATGGAGTAACCGCGTCTATCTCCAGTTGATCTAGCTTGGCTTTCTCTCGGGCGGCAGCTCTTGCGTTATCCGTCTGCTTGCGAAGTAGCTCTTGAATATGAGGGTCCTGCACCCAGCCTCCATCGTCGTCTGCTCCGGCATCTTCATCTTCATGATCATGCCCTTCGTCTTGATCTTCCTCATCATCATGTTCGACATCTTCTACATGATGATTGTATACATCATCACCGTCGTGATCATGTCCTGGAGATTCTTCGTCTTCTCGCCCACCCTCGCCGCGGTGGTTGTCTTGTTGCCCTTCCTCATTTCTTGCCCGGCCCCCATGGACGACTTCATAGTCATCTTCATCACCTTTCCACCGATAGCCATCCATGAAACCACGCAAGAGCAGGTGGTCCCGCACCTGCCGGGAATCCGGGTCCGCAATAAGGCTCTTCAGCTTGCATCTTCGACACGGACATCTTATCTCCGCCTCGTTCTTTTGAAGCATCGCGGCCTTCGCGGAGCTCAAAAACCTATTCACGATGCCTTCGGTCATCGTGCGGACCATGGTCGCCTGCGGGGTAGAGCAAAATGATATTTTAGAACCAAGAAAAAAATTGGCATGACCTTCCCTAAAAATAGGACCAAAAAGAATGCATAGTTCCAAAATTCTCTCCGAAACGGAAATGAATCAACATTCCGGCAAAATATTGGCAACTATCGCATTTCAAATACCGGTGACTGCAAACACAAACATATATGCAACACCACAATCACAAGCAACACCACAAACATACATAGATCTATCTAGGCCACAAAAAGTGCATGTGCACGTTGTTGGAGCGAGCTAGGGAGAAAAAAAGTAGATCTACATCATGAAGCTAGCTTTCCCTTTACTTACCTATCAAAAAAAGGTAATTTGACCACTTAATTTTGATGAATCTATGGTGGAAATGAGGTGAGGAGGAGGAGGCAGCCGAGACAAGCTTGGAGGAGGAGGTGGAGAGAATGAAGTGGGGAAAGTGAGTGGGTAGGTGGGCTGTCCAAAATATCTTGTTGGTCCTAGGTTACTAATGGCGCACCACCACAAAATGTGCCATTAGTAACCCTGGTTACTAATGGCGCACCGGCTGGTGGTGTGCCATTAGTACTTTTTGCAAAAAAGTAAAAAAAACATATGTATACTAATGGCGCACTGTGGAAAAGCGCGCCATTAGTAGTTTAAACTAGTAATGGCGCACTTTGGCACAGTGCGCCATTAGTAGGTTTGCAAAAAAGTAATATATATATATAATGGCGCACTGTCTTGGTTGTGCGCCATTACTAGTTCTAACTAGTAATGGCGCACTTTGTCACCCTGCGCCATTAGTTTGTATGGAAAAATGGGAAAAAATCAATAGTAGTGGCGCATCGTGAGCACGGTGCGCCATTAGTGTCTTCCACACTAATGGCGCATGAACAACCGGTGCGCCATTAGTATATAGTAGTGGCGCAATATCTACCTGGTGCGCCATTAGAATCAGTCCTATCTATAGCCCTTTTCCTAGTAGTGAAGTCAGTGAGCCGAACACCAACTCAAAGGAAGACATGACCCAGGTCCTGGACTTAGAATCGGGGATTGGGCAGAAGAGATTGGGCCATACTCCGGATCCCGAACTGTCAGGCTCGGAACCTCCCGTGCCCCCGGATGTCAGATCGGATCAAAATCCGGATTCAGTCAACGACACTCGCTCGGGTTTAGACCATCTCTCCCACATCAGTCAAGAGCCCAAGGAGACGGTACACCGTTACTGAGCCAGATTCCTCCTCGCGCTTAACAAGGTCGGGGACTGCCACAAGGAGGAATTGGTCTCACTTTCCTACAAAAATTGCACGAACAAAGGACTCCTTAATGCTATAAGTCGCCGTGACATAGTACACTTTGCGGACTTGGGAACCATAGTACAGAAGTACTGTGCGATGGAAAGCGCCTGGAAAACCCAAACAGAATTTTGGGATAGTACGGCTCTCACCAGAACCTTTGTCCGAACTAAACGGCCGAACTCTAGTAAGTCGACCAATTCAATTCCCAAGAAACCAAAACCCGCCCCAGGGCATGGAACCGTATTGGAAGAATGGCTCAATGGGCCATGTAAGCTTCACAGTACGTTGGATGCAACACCAACCCATAGCCTTAAGGCATGTTGGATACTCCGGCCGGTAGCAAAAATTGGCAAGGATCTCCTCGAAAACCATAGAATAGAACAACATTCCACCAAGGAACACAATACGGTACTAATAGTCTTCGAGACTTTCGCCTCAAACAATAGGCGCAAGCGAGCTCATCAAAGCTCCGCGGAAATCTGCCATGTGGCAAAAATAAATCCGTGGAACGACACTGCTATAACTTTCAATGCCAGTGACGAACCCCAATTCCAGACCGTCCAGGCACCAGCCGCTTTGGTCCTTAGCCAAATAGTGGACGACTTTCAGCTCACTAAAGTACTCATGGATGGCGGAAGCGGATTAAACTTGATCTACGAAGAAACACTCTAGAAGATGGAAATTGATAAAAGCCGCATTGAATAGAGCGGCACAACCTTCAGGGGAATTATCCGTAGTCGGGAAGCACGGTGTGCGGGGGAAATAACACTCGATGTGGTATTCGGCACCCCGGAGAATTACTGGTCCGAAGAAATCACATTCAAAGTGGCTCCTTTCAGCAGCGGACACCACGCCCTTCTTGGTCGGGACACGTTTGCAAGCTTTTAAGCTATACCCCATTACGGATACATGAAGCTTAAAATGCCCGGACCCAATGGAATCATCACTCTAGCTAGTGATTCGGGCGTGGCACTCCGCGCCGAAAACAAAACCACAGCACTAGCCTTGGAAGCATTATCTGAAGCCCTAGCAGCAGAAGAATTGACAACACTGCGTGCCACCGTGGACGGGGACGACGTGATACTCGACAAGCGACCCAAGTCCACTTCATTTAAACCCGCAGATGAGATAGTCAAATTCCAAGTCCATCCAACGGACCCCAAGAACACAACTTCCATTAGGACACAGTTGAGCCCCTCTATGGATGCCGCACTGCGAGACTTCTTACGCAAGAATTGTGACATTTTTGCCTCGCACCCATCAGACATGTCAGGCATCCCGCGCGAATTGGCCGAACACAGCCTTAACATAAAGGGATACAAACCTATTAAACAGACCCTAAGGCGACTTTCAGAGCCCAAACGACAAGCCCTGGGGGAAGAGCTAGCCAGGCTACTTGAGGCCGGATTCATCAGAGATACCAAGCATCCGGATTGGCTGGCAAACTTGGTAATGGTACCAAAGAAGGATAAATCCTGGCGCCTGTGCGTCGACTTCAAAGACCTCAACAAGGCTTGCCCCAAGGATCCCTTTCCCCTCCCCCGCATCGATAAAATCATCGACGCCACAGCAGGACACGACTTGCTGTGTTTCCTAGACGCATACTCCGGATACCATCAAATAAAGAAGGAAGAGTCCGACCAAGCTGCAGCAGCTTTCATAATGCCCTATGGCCCTTTCTGCTTCAACACTATGCCTTTCGGGATTAAGAATGCCGGCGCAACCTACCAACATATGATTCAAACATGCCTGGAAAAGCAAATCGGCAAAACAGTGGAGGCATACGTGGACGACGTAGTCATAAAAACAAGACACGTCGAAACCCTAATAGACGACTTGAGGCTTACGTTCGACAATCTCCAAACATACGACATCAAGCTGAATCCAGAGAAATGTGTTTTCGGCGTCCCCTCTGGAAAACTGTTGGGCTTCATCGTTTCTAATAGAGGAATTGAAGCTAATCCGGCAAAAATCCGAGCTTTGTTGCAGTTGGCTACACCAACAGACCTCAAACACATCCAGAAACTAGCTGGATGCGTGGCTGCTTTGAGCCGCTTTATCTCCAGGTTAGGAGAAAAGGCATTACCTCTTTACGGCCTTCTTCGGCGCTCCGAACACTTCGTGTGGACAGATACAACCGCGGCCGGACTCGATGAAATAAAGACCTTATTGGCCAATAATCCAGTCCTAACAGTGCCAAATATCGGCGAACCTATGCTGCTGTACATAGCTGCAACACACCAAGTTGTAAGCGCAGTACTCATCGTCGAATGACAGGTTGACGAATACAAATTCCTGCTACAGAAGCCGGTTTATTACGTATCCACGGTCAAAAAATAGCACTATCAAAAAATAGCATGCACGGTCTTCATGTCATCCCAAAAGCTACAACACTATTTTCAAGAGTGTTCGATTACGGTGGCCTCCGAAGTACCACTAAACGATATAATAAACAACCACGATGCCATGGGCCGGATTGCTAAATGGGCCATAGAGCTCCTTCCGTTCGACATAACATACAAGCCTCGGCAGGCTATCAAATCGCAAGTATTAGCCGACTTTGTCGCTGAATGGATGGAAGCCGAACTCCCTAAAGCGTACGGCGCGTACTCTAACTGGATCATGCACTTCGATGCCTCTAAAATGCTGGCCGGATTGGGGGCAGGCGTAGTCCTGACATCTCCCACTGGAGACACGGTCCAATACGTCCTTCAAATATTATACACAGACTCCAACAATGCAGTCGAATATGAGGCTCTGTTGCACGGTCTTCGGATGGCAGTCTATATGGGCATTCAACGCCTAGAGGTACCTGGGGATTCAAACCTTGCTATATCACAAATAAACGGAGACTTTGATGCCAAGGATCCAAAAATGGCGGCCTGCCGTAATGTCGTACTTAAAATGTCAGCTCGGTTCGAGGGGCTCGAATTCCACCATGTGGCTCGAGAAAACAATCAAGCGGCAGATGTCCTTGCCCGCATCAGCGCTAAACGCGACCCTGTCCCACCTAACATATTCCTGGAAAGGCTGTTCAAGCCATCCGTGGTATGGGAAGGGGAGTCCCGCAATACCAGCACGGATCGGAATACATCCCCAGATCCCAAACTATCAGACATAATCGGAGGCTCTACCACCGAAATAACATCGTCAGGACACGAAATAATGGCCTTCATCGCCCCGTGGACTGAGCCTTTCTTGGCCTACCTAAATAGTCAGGAGCTCCCCGAAGATCAAAATGAAGCATGCTACATCGTCCGGCGTTCTAAAGCTTACAAAGTCCATGAAGGGGAACTGTATAAGAAAAGTGCGATCGGAGTGCTGCAAAGGTGCACCTCCGAAGAGGAAGGGCGGCAGCTCTTGGCTGAAATCCATGCCGGACTGGGCGGGTACCATGCCGCGGCTCGAGCATTAGTCAGCAAGGCCTTCCGTACAGGTTTCTATTGGCCGACGGCCAGAGCAGACGCACATGACCTTGTCCAACACTGCATCGGTTGGCAGCTCTTTGCCAATCAGAGTCATATGCACCCTACCGCTCTGCAAAAAATCCCCATAACTTGGCCCTTCGTGGTCTGGGGGCTGGATATGGTCGGACCCCTGAAAGGCGGAAGCCACAAGAAAAAACACATGTTCGTCATGGTAGACAAGTTCACCAAATGGATAGAAGCCAAACCAGTGAAAACAGTACAATCCGGACCAGTAATAGACTTTATATCCCCACAGCATCATCACCGATAATGGCTCAAATTTCACAGCCGATGAAGTGAAAGCTTGGTGCGGCAAAATGGGCATTAAGCTCGACAATGCTTCCGTCTACCATCCTCAAACAAATGGCCAGGTCGAACGGGCAAACAGTCTCATCATGAGTGGCATCAAACCCAAACTAGTGCGATCCTTGACAGAGTCGGAGACTCATTGGGTCGAGGAGCTCGACGCCGTACTCTGAGGGCTGCGGACCACGCCCAATTATACCACCGGATATACACCATTTTTTATGGTGTACGGTGTGGAAGTAGTACTACCCTGCGACATAATACATGATTCACCACGTGTATGCATGTACGAAGAGAAGGAAGCCAAGTTGGATCGGCGGGATAACTTGGACGCCCTGGAGGAGGAGCGCGACGTTGCGAAGGCCCGTTCCGCATTCTATCAGCAACAGGCTCGACGCTACCAAAGCAGAGAAGTGCAGGACAAAACTTATAATATTGGCAAGCTCGTTCTACGCTTAGCGGAGAAGAAGAAGGACAAGCTCAAACCCAAGTGGGAAGTCCCCTTCATCATCAACAAAGTTCTCACCGGAGGAGCATACCGCTTACATAATGTGTCCGATAACAGACTCGAGCCGAACCCATGGAACGCGGCCAGACTCCGGAGATTCTACGCCTAGCGCCGAACTCAGTGTTCGTCTCCTTGCCTCCTCCTTTTTCAATTATGCTCCCTCTCGTTTCCTTTCTCAACCTTTTTCTCTTCACACAAAGTATTTAATATAGTGAGGACTCCCAGATTATTCTGGCCGCACTATGTGTGTAAGCAATACCTGGGGGCTTCCTATACGGAAGTTAAACATGACTTACTCTAAAAGGCTTTTTGCCCATCACACATGCGTTTTCCATGTGTGACTTTTCTTCACCATTATATGCATCGATATGACTTAAGACGTGGCCAAGCTGGGTTGCCTGGCTCCTGTGTTTATGCCCTACATTCCCGTTAATTCGGCTAGGGCATAAGGGGAGCACCTCTGTGATTGTTACTGCCGGTTCAGCCGGATGTGTACCTCAGACTGGGTGAAGCCGAAAGCTAGTTTCCTTAAGAGAATATTCGGTCGGTGAACAAAAGATGTCTTCGTTTATCATAACATAAATCCCCAGAAGTTTTGTATCCTGCGCCATGGTTCGTAGTTCGGACATGTGTGTTGTCGCATGCCTACCCAGGGAAAGGAACCCTTAACGGAACTACTCTCTCTGGAAGATGTTTCTTACTATCCATGTAATATAACATAACTAATTGGGTACTTGTCTGTTCAAGCACTTATGACCCCTACGCCTGGTTTCCACGCATACTCAGGTTTTGTATAACCGAGCGGGTATTCGGACACACCCCGGACTGTAGGATCCGGGGGCTGAAGCGAAAAGGTCCGCCATGACAAATGATTTTAATCCGGCTAGGGGCTACTTATGTCCATCGAATTACACAGTCACTTGGACTGACTATATTCCTCCTCTATACCAACAGGCTATCTAGCTTACAATCCTGTTGAGAATACTTTGCGGCTAACGCCACCTGGTCATATACCAGACTCACGGGAATTTCTTGCCCATCTGGCCCTGCCGGTCCGACTTCGGCCATATGGTTCGGGTCCAGCTTGGTGTAGCGCATCTTCACCATAGCCCATGCTTCTCTTGCACCTTGCCGACAGGATGACATCTTCTACAAACGGAAGCGTCGCCGTGCTCCTTGAAGCATGTCCACAAGCTCCCCCATGCCATTCGGCAGGAAGCTTGATGGCCACAAAGACTGCACAATGCCCTGCATCACCTGCCGAGCTTGCTCGTGCAGTTGTGAGAGGTCCTGCAGTAAATCGCCTGCAGATGCATGCATCTCCTCCTCAGGGTGACCCGTTAGCATTCCTACAAACACGACACTTTCAATATACTTCCTCGCTGAACTATGCTACAGTTCGTTTAGGCACTTACGGTAAATGCCGCGGCGAAGCCTTTTGTTCTCCTTCATGGAGGCTGCCATCTGCGCGTGGACATCTTTCAATTCCACGTCCAGCCAAACGTTGGCATCTTGGAGAGTATTCTTCTCCTGTGTAGCTTGTGTAAGAATGCGCTCGCCAGCCTTTAGTTGCCTCTAGAGATGCGATTCGTCACCTCTCCCGCCTTTCGGATTTACTCCGGGGTTATCTGCAGAATTTTCTGTTAAACTCGTCATACCAGCCGGTTGCTAACCGGTACATTTTCGTACAATCGAGATAAATGTTACCAGATGAGGCCTTCTGGGATTTCTCTAGCTTGACAACCGTGGCCCTTAGTTGGTTCTTGCACTCCTCTAGCTCCCGAGACAATTGCTCATTTTTATCTACAAGAACCTGCGCGTAAATTGATACTTAAAACTGTTGTTCCAACCGTTTCAAGTTTCAGGGGCTACTGCTATACATGCTTATCAAACTTTCTTACTCTTATATCTTTGGTATACTGGTCCGTCGCCCGGGCGAGCCCGCCTTGAGCAGCTCGGATGTATGCGTCTCCCGAATTGAAAGCATTAAATGCCTCTTCAGAAAGATGTTGTTGCGAAGCATGGCCCATTGATGCCAGTGATTCATGATGCTCTCTACTTCGGAATTCGTGGCAGAGAGCATATCTGCGTCCTCTCTCGGAGGACTATGCGGCATCGGCCCTACGTCCGCCTCCTCTCTGGATGTCGGTGCTGGAGCTCGGCTGGTGGAGGCATGGTTGGCAGGATCCCCAGATATAGTCCAGATACTCCTCTTCCTGCCACGATGAAAGGGCGTTGTTATACTTCAAATAACAATAATTACTTGACAGGTTGTTTCCTTACCTGTGTACACGTGTGTCGGCCCTAACCGCCTTCCTCTTGAGCCCACCCAATCCGGACGTGTGTGGCTGACAGGTCCCTAGGGGCTCGGCCCTGTGCTCCGAACGTCGCCTCTGCAAAAACACGATGCTTCAGGGATAAGGCGTGACATCAGGAAAGAGTCCTCTTTGGGGGATCAAGTCTTCGGCTTGGCTTACACACGACGAAGGTAGCAGTTCGGGATAATCAGTAGTAATAGCTACTGAGGCGCCGTCACGGCTCGCCCGATAAAATATCCCGTCGACAAGCTCCACGACAGCATCCGGTCTTCTTCGAGTCCTGGATCCAGGGCCCTTTCGGGGTCCTCTGGCTGCGGGGAAGGGCTGGAGATTCCTTCTACGGCTCTCCTCAGTTCCTGCTCGGAAACATCGAGGCAAGTAACCTTAGCAAAGAATGCCGAAATAAGTGAAGCGAGGAAATAGATGACGACTTACCTAGTCTGGGGGGTTGTACATGGAGAATCCGTCCCGCGGTTTGATATGAAGGAAGTCTTCCTCTTATCCTTTGTATAGATCGGACAGTATCCTTCCCAGAGCAGTGGCGGAGTCTGGACCCTTACGGCCACAACGGGTGGCACCATCTTCCCTGTTGAAATGCCACATGGGATTGCCCCGATATTGAAGCGGTTGCACTCCCCGCATTATGCATATTGCCATGACCTCGACTATCATCAGTCCGGACTTGTCCAGTAAATTTATCCTACTCATCAGGAAATGTATTTCCCTGGTATCCTCTTTTTGGGGGCCTCGGGGGCGCCAGCTTAGACGTGCCCTCGGCGGGGTGTTACTGAACTCGGGGAGTCCTGTCCGGACTGGATCCGGAAGGGGGACGTTGTCGATATAAAACCACTCTGAAGGCCAGTTCTCTGGTGCCTTTTTGGGAGTGCCGGATAGGTATCCGGTCTCGTCGATGCGCCATACTTCGGCCCCGCCCACTTGACATAGGGACTCTCCCTGGTTGCGGGGGACAAGGCAGAACAGCTTCTTCCACAAACTGAAATGAGCCTCGCAGCCTAGAAATAGCTCACAAAGGGCGATGTACCCTGCTATATGTAGTACGGAGGCTGGAGTAAGGTTGTGCAACTGGAGGCCGTAGAACTCCAGGAGCCCATGAAGGAATGGATGAATAGGGAACCCGACGCCCCTTAACAAATATGGAATGAGGCATATTCGCTCTTCTGGAGACGGATTAGGGGATCTCTCCGCTTGTTCTCCGCCGTTATAGGTGGCTACTCCGGCTCGGACTTTCTCAAACGGCTGTGAGGAACTGAACACTCTCCCCAGTCCCTAGCCTGGGGCAAGGGGAGCGAGCAGAAGAGCTGTGACGGCCGGCCATGTTGGAATGGTTTTTTCGGGGCGCTCTGTTGGATGCTTGCTCGAGGGGGAAGAGTGAGGTTCGGATCTTGGAATCCCCGTCTCTTCAAATAGATGGCTAGCCCGAAGGATCGGGGATCGCAAATGCAAAAATACCTTGACACCTCGCATTTGCTCGACACGTGGAAGTGGTCATTATTAAGGCATTGAAGCCGAGGAGTACAACATTGACAAGAAGCTGGACACTGTTCGTCGTAATAGGTACATTGGGGTATTCGGAGAAGGAACCAGCCTTGCAATGCCAAAGACAAGACTGCATGGGCTCCTGTCAGTGAAGCCTAGTTCAGGGGCTACTGAGGGAGTCCTGGATAAGAGGGTATCCGGACAGCCGGACTATATACATCGTCCGGACTATGGAAGCTTGAAGATACAAGACTCAAGACTTCGGCCCGTGTCCGGATGGGACTCTCCTTTGCGTGGAAGACAAGCTTGGCGATCCGGATATTATAACCGACTGCATGTAAACCCTATCCCTCTCCGGTGTCTATATAAATCGGAGAGGATGGTCCTTAGAAGGCCGATCACAATTACAATCATACCATCATAGGCTAGCTCTTAGGGCTTAGCCTCTACAATCTCGTGGTAGATGTACTCTTGTACTACTCATATCTTCAATATTAATCAAGTAGGAAGTAGGATTTTACCTGCATCGAGAGGGCCCGAACCTGGGTAAACATTGTGTCCCTTGCTTCCTGTTACCATCAGCCTAAGACGCGCAGATCGGGACCCCTTACCCGAGATCCGCCGATTTTGACACCGATAGTCGTCGCCCGTGATTGTTGGCCAGTCCGCTCAGTCCAGCCCTGGCTTCGCCACCGCTAGTCCGGTCCCTACATATAGGACCGCCAGGTTGGTCGGTCCGGTCCGGTCTGGACCTCTAGCGGCCGGTCTAAATGCTGGCTCGCCCAGGGACCAGACCGGCCCAGACCGTGTCCACCCTGAATCTCGAAGACTCCTATTGGACCAATATAACATTGGGTAGGCCGACCCTAACGTGTACCGTACTGACATGGCCTCTCAGGGCACGCTTGTACATGTGTCAATGATGACCTCCCGAGGCAACGTATTGCAAAGTAGATATTCACCAGCTTCCCTGCTCGTACAGTGGACGACGTAAAGGTACGGGCCCTATAGCAGTGTACAGCATAGGTGACCTCCCCGCAGTTACTCTAGATGACCACGACTGAGGGGATCCGTCATGAGCCCATTGCCAAGGACAATTCCTACTGTACCGTTCTAGACCGCTGATGCATGAAATAATTGAGAAGGAGATAGCCCACGGACAACGTCCCTAGGGTTTATGAATCCCACGATAGTCTGGATGACGAAGCGGAGGGACTTCCAGGGGCCTCGGGAGCGCCCGTGGATGGGAAACCCGTTAGGCCTTCTGGGTCGGACTGGAGAACGGAGGTGAGTGGCTTGAGCTTCCTAGAGATCGGTCCTTCCCGGGAAGCATCACCCCTCAAAGAGCATAGTCAAGCCTCTGGTCATAGGCCATGGTACGTTGGTTCGTGCGGGGTTGACAAACGCATACTATTCCCACAAAAAATGAAAAACTATATAGATCATTCTCAAGTGTACATTCAACTTTGCAGATGCACACAGTAAAATGTCACCTTTTCTAGGGTTTCTAATTATGTCACAAAATGTGCCAATATTTTTCTCCATCCCTCATATCTCACATCTTTTTAGAGTATGCAACACCTTCGGTTCAACGTGTCATCATCATGATGAAATGACATGATATGTGATACGTATCTGACCTATCTATATTTTTTTATTGTTGCATGCTATTATATTTTCAATCTTGGATGCTTTATATGCTAGTTTATATCATTTTTTGGGACTAACCTACTAACCTAGTTCCCAGTGCTAGTTGTGCCTATTTCTAGTTTCCAGAAAATCTGTACCAAACAATGTCCAAATGCTACCAAACTTTTTGATGATTTTTGTCTGAACAATAGAGACCCTTGAAGCTTCTGGAGGAGACCAGACGACAAATGAGGATACGACAAGGAAATAGGCGAGCCCAGGGGGCAGGCATGCCATGATTTCTTGTGAGCCCCACGTGGCTCCGTCTAACCTAATTACACCTCCATAAATTTTCTAAATTCGGGAAACCAACAAAGGGCCACCCGAAATATTTTTCCGCAATAGCAAGTCTTTGTTCTTCCCGGCTCCTTGCCGGAGGGGGCATCGATCACACAGGGTTTCTCCATCAACCTTGCTACCCTTCCTATGATTCCTAGGTAGTTTACCACAGACCTATGGGTCCATACCTAGTAGATAGATGGCTTCTCTCTCTCTCTCCCTCTCCCTCTCTCTCCCTCTCTCTCTCTCTCTCTCTCTCTCTCTCTCTTCACTCTTCAATACCATGTGCTCCGCGATCTTCTTGGAGTTCCTTCCGATGTAATCTTCTTTTGTGGTGTGTTTGTTGGGATCCGGTGAATTGAGGGCTTATGATCAGATTGTTCATTGATAGTAATTGAGTCTTTTCTAAACTTTATAAAGCATGATTGTTATATCTTCGTAGTTATCTCTGATCTATCCATTTAGTATGGCCAACTAGATTGATTTATTTTAGTGCGAGAAAGGGTTCAATCTTGCGGTGTTCTATATCCCAGTGACAGAAAGGGACAACACACCTATTTGTATTGTTCCCGCTAAGGATAAAACGATGGGGTTTTACCATGTTGATAGAGTTACTTTGTTTACATCCTGTCATCTTGCCTAAGGCGTTACTCAGTTTGTAATGAACTTAATACCACAGATGCTTGCTATGATGGAAATATGCCCTAGGGGCAATAATAAAGTTGTTATTATTTTATATTTCCTTATTCATGATAAAGGTTTATTATTCATCCTAGAATTGTATTGACCGGAAACCTAAATATATGTGTGAATTCATAAACAAATACCGTGTCCCTAGTAAGCCTCTACTTGACTAGCTCATTAATCAAATATGGTTAAGGTTTCATAACCATGGACATGAGTTGCCATTTGATAAAGGGATCACATCATTAAGAGAATGATGTGATGGACAAGACCCATCCGTTAACTTAGCATTTGATTGTATAGTTTATTTCTATTGCTTTCTTGTATGTCAAATACATAATCCTTTGACTATGAGATCATGTAACTCCCGGATAGTAGAGGACTACCTTGTGTGCTATCAAACGACACAACGTAACTGGGTGATTATAAAGATGCTCTACAGGTATCTCTGAAGGTGTTCTGTTGGGTTGGCGTGAATAGAGATTAGGATTTGTCACTCCGAGTATCGGAGAGGTATCTCTGGGCCGTCTCGGTAATGCACATCATAATAAGCCTTGCAAGCAAATGACTAATGAGTTAGTCACGGGATGTGACGCCCCCGATTCAACCGTACACTAATCATACACGCAAATGTGTACGAGCAAGATCAGGAACTCATGGGAAGATATCACAACACAACTCTAGACACAAATAAAATAATACGAGCTTTATATTACAAGCCAGGAGCCTCGAGGGCTCGAATACAAGCTCGATACACAAGAGTTAGCAGAAGCAACAACATCTGAGTACAGACATAAGTTAACAAGTTTTGCCTTAAGAAGGCTAGCACAAAAGCAACACGATCGAAGAGGCAAGGCCTCCTGCCTGGGACCTCATAACTACTCCTGGTCGTCGAGGCTTCCATGTAATAGTAGTCAACGGGGGTGGCATCTGGATTCAAGGATCCACCTTCTAGTTGCATCAACCGGAAAGAAGCAAGAAGGGGGGGGAAGGGGTAGCAAAGCAACCGTGAGTACTCATCCAAAGTACTCGCAAGCATGAGATCTATACTAAGTATGCATTGGTATCAAATGGAAGGGTTGTATCTGTGGACTGAATTGCAGAATGCCTGAATAGAGGGGGGAGGCCTAGCCTATCAAAGACTAGCATCTTCAAGAAGCTCCGAGCATCTTGCAGCATGTAGAGGAGTAAAGAATAGCAGTTTAATATTTAACAACCATGTTGTAACATTAATGCCCAGAGATCCTTCCTCGACTCCCTGCGAGAAAGCAATCTCGGAGCCACATATTCAAGTATGCATTCGTAGTTGTATAAGATTGGGATATAAGTCTGAATGTACGTTACTGTGGACACGACTATTAATAGATAAACTTCACTGCAGGGGTGCACCACATTTTCCAACACGCTCGATCCCTCTGGCCAGACACACTTTTCTGGGTCAATGCCCGGCCTCGGAAGATCAACATGTCGTAGCCCTACCTAGGCTCAGCAGAGAGGTCCATGCCAGTCTACATCCTAAGCAATCCGGGGTCTAGGCCCATCGCTTGTTGCACTCCGGATTGTTGCGCGCAGGGCGATCCAGGCCACCTCCACTGGGGCGCTGACCAGGCCGTGCCGCAATGTTGAACTGGACGTCTGACAAAGCTTCGGCTAATACCAGGACGTCGAGGCCCATAACTATTCTCACGTGGTGGTTGGTGCATAATGGCCAAAGGCCAACTCTGAACAAATACCCAAACCATAGTGTATTATTAGCTTGCGGAGATGAGCAGAGACTCACGACCGAAAGTGACCCCGTCGCCCCGTCTCGTGGACTTACGACAAGGTCCTAGAATGCCCGGCCGTGCCACGTAATTATCTTGCTGGTGCTCTCCGGGCCCGCCCGACTTTCACCAAGGTCTCAAGTAAGGTCAAGGTAACTGTGTGTCAAGACATCAAGGGGAAAACCCGAGGAATCACCCCCGGTGGATTCCACTCAATGTAATCATCAAGGTGAACGTATGAGGGGGACCACCCTCGAGGTCGATCACACTTGAGGTGTTGAATGATAGAGCCGTATCGGGAATGGTGAAAGAGGAAATCACCCTCAGTGACCACGACCGAATAGCTACACTATAGAATTATCATCAGGAGTGCGTTATGAGGGATCACCCTCGGCACTTGATAGTAGCTCTGCAGAGTCGAAGAACAGAAGGGGCATGATGTGATGTGAGGTATCGGGCTCTGGTCGTCGATCACGTTGATCAAGTCGTCGATGATGAAGCAGGGGCAACAAGGACAAGTGGGGGTTACTGATGGATCACTAACCAACCTATACTAAGCAGTTGAGGATAAGCAGGTAGGTAACAATAGCAGGTAAAAAAGCAGGCTATGCATCACAATAGGAGCAAACAATAACAGTAGCAAAATCTAATGCAAGCATGAGAGTATAGAATGGGCGATATCAGGATGATCAAAGGGGGGGGGGGCTTTCCTGGTTGCTCAGACAAGAAGGAGGGTCGTCGGTGATGTAGTCGGTCACAGGGGCATCAGCAGCGGTCTCAGGGTCTACCAGAGAGAAGAGGGGGAAGAAACAGTAAATACACGCAAACATGTGCATAACAAGATAATAAGCGGGCTAGAGTTGTTCTAACGCAGTGCTAGGCGATACTGGCGAAGGGCGAAAACATCCGGGAAAGTATTCCCGGTTCCGGACGTCTGTCAGACAAATGAACCGGAGGGGAAAGGTTGCATGTTCGCTATGCTTGGGACGTGTGGAGGATGAACGGGACACGTGTTCGGATTCATCTCGTCGTTCTGAGCAACTTTCATGTATAAAGTTTTTCCATCCGACCTACGGTTTATTACCTTTGATTTTTCAAAGATTTAAGTATATACTGGAATAATTTTTGTTAACAGAAATTCAATATGACATCAGCATGACACATGGATTACATCAGCAGTCAACAGACCCGCTGACCAGGGTCAAAGCTGACCCGTGGGTCTAGTGGAGCCCACATGTCAGCCTCTACTAGTATAACAATAATTTAAACTAAACTAACAGGCTAATTAAAGGAGTGGGCCCCAGGTGTCAACGACTAATTAATTACTAATTAATTAACAGATTTCAATTAGCAGATTTGTTTATTATTAAAACGTTTTAAACAAGTGGGGTCCACACGTAAGAGGCTGGGGGCTGCCCAGTCAGCATGTTGACTGAGTCAACCTAGTCAACCGGGCCCCTATGGCCCACTCGTCAGCGACCGAGGGGCGGGGCCCACTGAGCCACATCAGCGTCGGCGCCAGAGAGAGCTCCGGCGACCCAAAACGTGGCGGAGCTCGCCGGAGCGCGTCGGAAAACGCCTACGACGCACTGTTTCACGCGCGACTGCATTCTTTCGAACGGGCTCTCGCCCGCGCATCAATCTATGGCGGCGTCTTGGACGGAAATGGCCGGAGACGGTGGTGGCGAGCGGCGGAGCGGACGCCGGAGTCCGTGCATCGTCAGATCCGGCCCTGCATGGCACGGGGAGTTGCGCTAGTGGTCTTGTTGGACTCGCACGAGCTCCAGGAGCTCTACTACGAGCTCGGATGCGAGCTTGCGCTACGGTGGTCACGGCGGCGAGCTCGTCTACAGCGACGAGTATGACCATGACGTGGTCGGCGGCTATGAGCGCGGAGATGAGCAGGGGAGTGAGGGGAGAAGTAGAGGAGCTCACAACGCTCCTCCAGATGTGCAAAGTGGGATCGGGGAAGGCTTGGTGTTGCCGGAATCGACGACGATGGCGGCGGTGGCCGAGGAAGAAGAAGAAGACATGGCGGCGATGTAGTGGCTCCCGTCCCTAATGGCTTGCTGTAGAGGACGTAGTCGACGACGGCGGCGCTTGGGAACGCGTTGGAGAGGTGGGGCGTGGACGGTGGCCTCGTTGACGGCGATCGGCAGCGGCGAGCCCGCACGACCGAGCTCGGGATCGAGCCGGAGGAGAGGGGAGAGGTGGATCTGTGGGAGGAGAGGGAGAGATGCGTGGAGTGGGGAAGGAATTGAGGCGCGCGCGTGCCGGCCTTATCCCCTCCCCACCCTCGACGTCGACGCGGTGGTTCGGCGGGGCCTCACCTCTCTATTGTGACCGCGCCAGGGGAACAGGAAGGGAGGGGCAACCGGTGGTGGGAAAACTGGGATGGCTAGGCCGACCTGTTAGGCCAAGGCCAGTGGGGGGAAACAGGGGAGGTTTTCTCCTTTTCCCTTTTTGCCTTTTCTTTTACTGTTTTTCTTCTTTTCTTTTTTAATAGCTTTTGCATTTGTTTTGCCACAATTGACTTTGCAAAAATATGCCACTGGCCAAAACAATTTCAAAGAATTATTGGGCACTGCCAGAAAAAGATTGTGAGGCTTTTGAAATAGTTTGCAACCTTCATAATTTAAAAAGGCTTTTAAACTACAGTTTTAGCCACTGTTTTAAAGTGGTTTAGGGAACTTAGACATTTGCAAAAATGTTGTTTCACAACCAGTATTAGTTATGGATTATTTGGCACATGAAGAACATTTTAGTTTTCATGCTTGAGAAATTAGAATTTCGAATTTTAATTTGAATTAGGCCTTGGATCAACAGGAGGATTAGCAACAGTAATGTGATAACCTGGCATCATTAGCAGGGGATTACTGTAGATTATGTATCAGCGCGTCACAATTCTCCTCTACTATAAGAAATCTCGTCCCGATATTTAAGGGGTGTAGTAGGGGGAAAGACTCGAAAAGGATGGGGCTCAACACAAGATAGGTACCTGCGGGCTATCTCGCGACATGGCATAGAGGCATCTCTCGAGTTGAAATTCAAGAAAGTCATTGAGAGCAAGGTAAGGAGGAGCAATAAGAAGCTTCAAGCGGATGGACAATCGTTCGATGTCTGAAACAGAGTGTGAAAGGGGTTCAGTGCATCGAAAATAAGTATTGCTTCTGATAGCAGAACAGATCAAAAGAAGGTGGCTCGTGAATTACATACGAAGCCAAGCATGAGGAACAATTTTGGAAGACAGAGATGTACAGGAGAGTCAGGTTTCTATCCTGTGGAACTGTGGGTTATGGGTCCACCATGTGTGTTAATAACAGGAAGGCGCTAATCATTCTGCACGATCATGATAGCAAGGCAGGTCAGAGGATAGCCTGTCAATTATGTTGGCAACAACGTTGGTACCAAGGCGAGGGACGAAGAGAACCATTTGCCTACTCGTTAAGACGAGGCAGACCAATAGGCAAAGTTCTCGTCCATCGGTGGCTACCGGAAAGTCATCAACAATAGTAACAAGGTCTTACTGAGAAAGTTGTATATCGAGGCATTTACATAAGCGGCAAATTATCACTGCTCATATATGTTATGTTACAAGAAAGTTTAAACCAAATAATGGAAAGGAAAGTGTAGACATCGAATCAGTTATCGGCGTTCTTGAGTATCTAACAACTCAGAACCCGTAGAAACATGGAATCAGCGAGAATTAATAGTTCATGAAGAACTCATAAGATGTTATGTAGTTCCATGATATTCTCGAGATACCAGAGGGTAGTACTCAAGGGTAGAGCAGAATAGAGGTTGGACAGGTGAAATGACCTATATAAGACAAGTACTTCAACTTGTCCAAGAAATGCAATCGAAAGATAACATGCATGGTCGAAACCACGGTTGCTAAGGACCAAGCATAGATACAATATGAACTCATCACAAGGGGTTTATTATTACAAGAAACTTCCATGGTAAGTTCCACATAGGGTCCATGGGCATGGACACAAAGGTTCAAGGTCGACCTCCACTTCTCTGATGCACAACTTTCCATTCACTTCTTGCTTTCAATGAATTTGTAGAATTGAAAATTTTATTCGAAGAAACACCAGTAGATATAACTCGCATAATCTTCGGGTTCACACGGATTTAGGTAAGACAAAGATTCAACCCATCGGGGCATCTGAGGAATATATACCACAAACTTCACGAGTAAATAACTCAATCCCGAGAGTAGAGCATGGTTGAGGAAGTAGAAGATACAAGTTACCAAAGGCATTATGTATCCGAGGAAAAGCTCACATGGTTACTGTATATGAAGGACGTTGTCGGATAGAACCCCACAAAGGATCTAGTGGTTCACAAGGGATCTGATGAGCATCAGTACTCAACCAGAAGTAGAAAGAATGCAAGGATATCACATTATAGAATCAACTGACTAATTCCAAGTTCAAGGGATCAGAAGCAAACGCTTTGACCAAGGATGGTTCAGTTAAATAGACTTAGGGCAGAGTCGATGGCAATCTGATTGGCTGAACCAGCTCGTGTTCGGGAAGACGTCTAAGCCGGAAAGACAATCTATAAGGATCAATTGATGATTGCGACACAGACATATCAAATCGAAAGACTCAAGATGATAATGACAAAGGACGTCAATGGATACCGCCAGGCATATGGAATTAACCACAGTGTAGGCACGTGAGACCTTCTAGAGCAATAGGCGACAGTGGTCATTGAAAGCTCAAATTGTATTACAAAGTATCTTATGAAGCATAAGGATAACTAGGGGTGAAAGGATACTCGATAAGAACAAGTAATTATCCATAGGGTTATTCATGCAGCATGGAACTGCAAGGCAGTAGGCACAAGGTATTCTCGGAACAATTAAGGAGAAATTCAGGGTATCTTGTAATAACTAGATCAACAAGGAATGACTGTATGAACGACAATGTAGGTAGTTACACCTAAGGATTTATCGGTGGTAGGGATCACAATGAAGAAGGGTACAAGGGACTTGGTAAAATACTGAAGGGTATCTTCAAAATCTTCTGGTGAAGCAGACCATCATCTGGAATGAAAGGGCTCTCCGAGAGATAGTATTTAAGAGAACCTAGAGTTATTCCTAGAGAGATCATTTAACCCGAATAAAAGATAGATCAGATTCCCAGAGTATAGACGAGGAATAAAAGATCCTAATACCACCTAATGGCGACGTGGGCCAGTAAGCCGCACAGCCCCCGATTCAATCGTACACTAATCATACATGCAAATGTGTACGATCAAGATCAGGGACTCACCGGAAGATATCACAACACAACTCTAGACACAAGTAAAATAATACAAGCTTTATATTACAAGCCAGGGGCCTCGAGGTCTGGAATACAAGCTCGATACACAAGAGTCATAAGAAGCAACTACATCTGAGTACAGACATAAGTTAAACAAGATTTTCCTTAAGAAGGCTAGCACAAAAGAAACACGATCGAAGAGGCAAGGCCTCCTGCTTGGGACCTCCTAACTACTCCTGGTCGTCGCGGCCTCCATGTAGTAGTAGTCAACGGGGGTGGCATCTGGCTCCAAGGATCCACCTTCTGGTTGGATCAACCGGAAAGAACAAAGAAGGGGGAAAAGGGGTAGCAAAGCAACCGTGAGTACTCATCCAAAGTACTCGCAAGCATCAGATCTATACTAAGTATGCATTGGTATCAAAAGGAAGGGTTGTATCTATGGACTGAACTGCAGAACGCCAAAATAGAGGGGGAAGGCCTAGCCTATCAAAGACTAGCATCTTCAAGGAGCTCTGAGCATCTTGCAGCATGTAGAAGAGTAAAGAATAGTAGTTTAATATTTAACAACCATGTTGTAACATTAATGCCCAGAGATCCTTCCTCGACTCCCTGCGAGAAAGCAATCTCGGAGCCACATATTCAAGTATCCATTCATAGTTGTATAAGATCAGGATATAAGTCTGAACGTCCGTTACCGTGGACACGGCTATTAATAGATAAACTTCCCTGCAGGGGTGCACCATGTTTTGCAACATGCTCGATCCCTCTGGTCGGACACACTTTTCTGGATCAATGTCCGACCTCGGAAGATCAACACGTCGTAGACCTACCTAGGCTCAGCAAAGAGTTCCCCACCGGTCTACATCCTAAGCACTCCGGGGTCTGGGCCCATAGCCCGTTGCACTCCGGATCATTGCGCGCAGTGCGATCCAGGCCACCTCCACTTGGGTGCCGACCAGGCCGTGCCGTGATGCTAAACTGGACATCTGACAAAGCTTCGGCTGATACCAAGACGTCGAGGCCCATAACTATTCTCACGTGGTGGTTGGTGCGTAAAGGCCAAAGGCCAACTCAGAACAAATACCCAAACCATAGTGTATTATTAGCTTGCGGAGACGAGTAGAGAATCATGATCGAAAGAGACCCCGTTGTCCCGTCTTGTGGACTTACGACAAGGGCCTAGAATGCCCGACCGTGCCACGTAATTATCTTGCGGGTGTTCTCCGGGTCCGCCCGACTTTCACCAAGGTCTCAAGTAAATTCAAGGTAACTGTGTGTCCAGACATTAAGGGGAAAACCCGAGGAATCACCCCCCATGGATTCCACTCAATGTAATCATCAAGGTGAACGTAAGAGGGGGACCACCCTTGAGGTTCACACTTGAGGTGTTGAATGATAGAGCCGTATCGGGAATGGTGAAAGAGGAAATCACCCTCGATGACCACGACTAAATAGCTACACTACAGAGTTATCATCAGGAGTGCCTTATGAGGGATCACCCTCGGCACTCAATAGTGGCTCTGCAGGGTCGAACAACAAAAGGGGCATGATGTGATGTGAGGTGTCGAGCTCTGGTCGTCGATCACGTTGATCGAGTTGTCGATGATTAAGCAGGGGCAACAAGGACAAGTGGGGGGTCACTGATGGATCACTAACCAACCTATACTAAGCAGTTTAGGATAAGAAGGTAGGAAACAATAGCAGGTACAAAAGCAGGCTATGCATCAGAATAGGAGCAAACAATAACAGTAGAAAAATCTAATGCAAGAATGAGAGAATAGAATGGGCGATATAGGGATGATCAAAAGGGGGGGCTTGCCTGGTTACTCAGACAAGAAGGAGGGTCGTCGATGACGTAGTCGATCACAGGGGCATCAGCAGCGGTCTCAAGGTCTATCGGAGAGAAGAGGGGGAAGAAACAGTAAATACACGCAAACATATGCATAACAAGACAATAAGCGGGGCTAGAGGTGTTCTAACACAGTGATAGGCGATACTGGCGAAGGGGAAAACATCCGGGAAAGTATTCCCGGTTCCTGACGTTTGGCAGACAAATGAACTCGAGGGGAAAGGTTGCATGTTCGCTATTCTAGGGACGTGTGGTGAATGAACGGGACGCGTGTTCGTATTTGTCTCGTCGTTCTGAGCAACTTTCATGTTTAAAGTTTTTCCATCCGAGCTATGGTTTATTATCTATGATTTTTCAAAGATTTAAGTATCTACAGGAATTATTTTTGTTAACAGAAATTCATTATGACATCATCATGACACGTGGATTACATCAGCAGTCAAGAGACCCGCTGATTAGGGTCAAAGCTGACCCGTGGGTCTAGTGGGGCCCACATGTCAGCCTCTACTAGTATAACAGTAATTTAAACTAAAGTAACAGGCTAATTAGAGGGGTGGGCCCCAGGTGTCAACGACTAATTAATTCCTAATTAATAAACAGATTTTAATTAGCAGATTTATTTATTATTAAAACGTTTTAAACAAGTGGGGTCCACACGTCAAAGGCTGGGGGCTGCCCAGTCAGCATGTTGACTGAGTCAACCTTGTTAACCGGGCCCCTAGGGCCCACTGGTCAGCGGCCTAGGGGCGGGGCCCACTGAGCCACGTCAGCGTCGGCACCAGAGAGAGCTCCGACGACCCAAAACGCGGGGGAGCTCATCGAAGCGCGTCGGAAAACACCTAAGACACACCGTTCCACGCGCGCCTCCATTCTTTCGAACGGGCTCTAGCCCGCGCATCGATCTAAGGCGACGGTTTGGACGGAAACGGCCGGGTACGGCGGTGCCGAGTGGCGAAGCGGACGCCCTAGTTCGGGCGGCGTCGCATCCGGCGCTGCATGGCACAGGGAGTTGCGCTAGGGATCTCGTTGGACTCGCACAAGCTCCAGTAGCTCTACTATGAGCTCGGATGCGAGCTTGGGCTACGGTGGTCACAGCGGCGAGCTCGTCTACGGTGACGAGTACGGCCATGACGTGGTCTGCGGCTACGAGCACGGAGATGAGCAGGGGAGTGAGGGAAGAAGTAGAGGAGATCACAGCGCTCCTGCGGATGTGCAAAGTGGGCTCGGGGAAGGCTTGGTGTAGCCGGAATCGACGACGATGGCGGAGGTGCCCGAGGAAGGAGAAGAAGACAGGGTGGCGATGTAGTGCCTCCTGTCCCCAATGGCTTGCTGTAGAGGACGTAGTCGACGGCGGCGGCGCTCGGGAACGCGTTGGAGAGGTGGGGCGTAGACGGTGGCCACGTTGACGGCGATCGGCGGCGATGAGCCCGCGCGACCGAGCTCGGGATCGAGCCGGAAGAGAGGAGAGAGGGAGAGGCGGAGAAGGAGAGGTACGTGGAGTGGGAAAGGGATCGAGGCGCGCGTGTGGCGGCCTTATCCCCCCCCCCCACCCTCGACGTCGACGAGGTGGTTCGGCGGGGCCTCGCCTCTGTTGCGACCGCGCCAGGGGAACAGTAAGGGAGGGGCGACCGGTGGTGGGAAAACTGGGCTGGGAAACAGGGGAGGTTTTCTCCTTTTCCCCTTTTGCCTTTTCTTTTTCTATTTTTCTATTTTTCTTTTTTTAATAGCTTTTGCATTTCTTTTGCCACAATTGACTTTGCAAAAATATGTCACTGGCCAAAACAATTTCAATGAATTATGGGGCACTGCCACAAAAAGATTGTGAGGCTTTTGAAATAGTTTGCAACCTTCATAATTTAAAAAGGCATTTAAACTATAGTTTTAGCCACTGTTTAAAGTGGTTTAGGGCACTTAGACATTTGCAAAAATGTTGGTTCACAACCAATATTAGTTATGGATTATTTGGCACATGAAGAACATTTTAGTTTTCATGTTTGAGAAATTAGAATTTTGGATTTTAATTTGAATTAGGCCTTGGATCAACAGGAGGATTAGCAACAGTAATGTGATGACCTGGCATCACTAGTAGGGGATTACTGTAGCCTAAGTATCGGGGCGTCACACGGGATGATGTATTACAGAGCGAGTAAAGAGACTTGCTGGTAACGAGATTGTACTAGGTACAGAGATAGCAACGATTGAATCTCGGGCAAGTAACATACTGACGAACAAAGAGAATTGTGTTTGTTGTCATAATGGTTCGAGCGATAAAGATTGATGACCCGCAAGTATACGGGATAATTGTAGCCTCTTTCGATAAGTAAGAGTGGCGAACCCAATGAGGAGCTAAAGGTAGAACAAATATCCTCTCATGTCATATCTGCCACTGGTACTACTCTACGCACGCTTCGTGTTCGCTTTACCTAGAACAAGTATGAAACTAGAAGTACTTTGTATGTGTGATAGGATAGGTTTTCAAGATAATAAAGAACGCGTAAATAAAAAGGAGGGCCTGTTTAGATAAAGATGCAATAAAGTAAATATAGCGAGTGTGGAAAAGTGGTGGTAGGAGTTGTGAAATTTTGCCTAAGCAATTGTCTACGTTACTAGACCGGTAATCACTATTACAATTCTATTTGAGGGAGAGGCATAAGCTAACATACTTTCTCTTCTTGGATCATATGCACTTATGATTGGAACTCTAGCAAGCATCCGCAACTACTAAAGATCATTAAGGTAAGACCCAACCATATCATTAAAGCATCAAGTCCCCTTTATCCCATACGCAAACAACCTACTTACTCGGGTCTGTGCTTCTGTCACTCACACCATCCACCATAAGCAAATCATGACCATATTGCAAACCCTACAATGGGGATCCCTCACGCTTGCGCGACACGGAGGGCACAATAGGACAGAACCAATAATAAAACATGCAATTCGAACCAATCGTAGCAATTCATCAATCACTGATAGGACAACGAAAATCTACTCAAACATCATAGGATGGGAACACATCATTGGATAATAATATGAAGCATAAAGCACCATGTTCAAGTAGAGGGTACATCGGGTTGCGGGAGAGTGGACTGCTATAGATAGAAGGAGGAAGGTGATGGAGATGTTGGTGAAGATGGCGGAGGTGTTGGTGAAGATCGCGGTGATGATGATGGCCCCCGGCAGCGTTCCGGCGCGACCGGAAGCAAGGGGAAGAGGGCCCCCCTTCTTCTTCTTCTTCCTTGATCTCCTCCCTAGATGGGAGAAGGGTTTGCCCTATGGTCCTTTGCTCCCATGGCGTGGGAGGGACGAGAGCCCCACCGAGATTGGATCTGTCTCTCTGTCTCTCTCTGTTTTTGCGTTCTCAGATTATGCCCCTTCACTGTTTCTTTTATATCCGGAGATCCGTAACTCCGATTGGGGTGAATCTTTCGCCCAGATTTTTCTCATGAAAAAACTTTCTTGCGGCAAAAGAAGAGCGTCAACCGCCTTACGGGGGCCCCAGGAGAGTCCAGGGCGCGCCTGCCTCCCTGGGGCGCGCCCGCTGTCTCCTGGCCCCCTCGGGCACCGTCTCGCGTTGATTTTACTTCCCAAAAATCATAAATACTCCAAAATAATTCTCCATCCATTTTTATCCCGTTTGGACTCCGTTTGATATTGGGTTTCTACGAAACATAAAACATGCAACAAACAGGAACTGGCACTGGGCACTGGATCAATATGTTAGTCCCAAAAATAGTGTAAAAAGTTGCCAAAAGTATATGAAAGTTGAATAATATTGGCATGGAACAATCAAAAATTATATATACGACGGAGACGTATCAAAGATCTTCATAGAATATGTAGGAGCCAATATGGGCATCCAAGTTCCTCTATTGGATATTGACCGTAGAGGTGTCTCGGTCATGTCTACATAGTTCTCGAACCCGTAGGGTCCGCACGCGCTTAACGTTCGATGTCGATTTGGTATTATATGAGTTATGCGGTTTGGTGAATGAATTTTTTTCGGAGTCCCTGATGTGATCACAGATATGACGAGAGGCTCCGAAATGGTCCGGAGAAAAAAAGTTTGAAATATAGGACGATAGTATTCGGACTCCGGAATGGTTTCAGAATGCACCGGAAAATTATCGGGTCACCGGAAGGGTTCCAGAAGTGTCGGGGCATGTCCTTGGGCTTAATAGGCCATAGGAGAGAAGCAAACCATCCCACAGGGGGCTGATGCGCCTCCTTCTAGGCCACAACACAAGGAGAAGGAAGGGAGAGGACTCCTTCCTTTTTTTCTCACAAGGAGAAGGAAAGGGAGGAGGCGCCTCCCCCTTTCCTTCCTCCAATGCTAAGAATTGGAAAGCGGGGTGGGGGCGCACCTAGTTGGATTCGGCTAGCCCCTTGGGGGCGCCCTAGGGCTGCCTCATCCCCTCCCACTCCTATATATATGTGGGAGGGGTGCCACACAAAGGCATAGGACTATTCCACGCCATGTGTCAGCACCCCGCCACCTCTAGTTTCCTCCTCTATTCTAGATCATCGCAGCGCTTCGGTGAAGCCCTGCGAGATCACTTCACCACCATCGTCACCACGCCGTTGTGCTGCCGGAACTCATCACCACCTCACTATGCTTGCTGGATCAAGACTGCAAGGACGACACCGAGCTGAACGTGTGCAGAATGCGGAGGTGTCGTGCGTTCGGTACTTGATCGGTTATAGCACGAAGAAGTTTGACTACTTCAACCGCATTGTGAAAATGCTTCCGCTTATGGTCTGCGAGGGAACGTAGACACACTCTCCCCCTCGTTGCTATGCATCTCCGTAGATAGATCATTGCGTGTGCGTAGAATTTTTTTGTTTTCCATGCAACATTTCCCAACAGTGGCATCATGAGCCAGGTCTATGCGTAGATGATATGCACGAGTAGAACACAAAGAGTTGTGGGCGGTGATCGTCATACTAATTATCACCAACGTATTTTTGTATTCGGCGGCATTGTAAGATGAAGCGGTCCGGACCAATATTACATGTGCACGTACATGAGACCGGTTCCACAGTCACATGCAACTTGTTTTGCATAAAGGTGGCCGGCCGGTGTCTGTTTCTCCTACTTTAGTTGAATCGAATTTCACTGCGGCCGGTCCTTGTTGAAGGTTAAAACAACAAACTTGATAAATAATCATTGCGGTTTTGTGCCGCACGTAAGAACGGTTCATGCTAGAAGCCCGTAGCAGCCACGTAAAACTTGCAAAAACAAAGTTAGGACGTCTAACTTGCTTTTGCAGGGCATGTTGTGATATGATATTGTCAAGATGATGAGTTGTACGTTATTGTATGAGATGATCATGTTTTGTAAATTATCGGCAACTGACAGGAGCCATATGGTTGTCTCTTTATTGTATGAATTGCAAGCGCAATGTAATTGATTTACTTTATTACTATAAGTTAGCAATAGTCGTAGAAGCAATAGTTGGCGAGACGAGCACGACACAACGATGGTGATCAAGGTGTCGAGCCGGTGAGGATGGAGATCATGACGATGCTTCGGAGAGGAGATCAAAAGCACAAGATGATGATGGCTATATCATGGCACATATTTTTGATTGCATGTGATGTTTATCTTTTATGCATCTTATTTTGCTTAGATCAACGGTAGCACTTTAAGATGATCTCATCACTAAATTTCAATATAATAGTGTTCTCCCCGAATATGCACCGTTGCTACAGTTCGTCGTTTTGAGACACCACATGATGATTGGGTGTGATAGACTCTACGTTCACATACAACGGGTGTAAGACAGTTTTACACGCGCGGAATACTTGGGTTAAACTTGATGAGCCTAGCATGTACAGACATGGCCTCAGAACACTGGAGACCGAAAGGTCAAACATGAGTCATATAGTAGATATGATCAACATAGAGATGGTCACCATTGATGACTACTCCATCTCACGTGATGATCGGACATGGTTTAGTTGATTTGGATCATGTATCACTTAGTTAACCCGAGGGGTGTTAATTTAAGTGGGAGTTTATTAGTAATTTTATTAATTGAACTTAATTTATCATGAACTTAGTCCTGATAGTATTTACATATCTATGTTATAGATCAATGGCCCGTGCTACAGAGCATGTAGACCTAGTGGAGAAGATGATGGCAAGAGCTTAGTCTCCGACGGTTCAACCAATCCGATAATAAATATGACAGGCTAGTCTATGTACGCACATGCATTATGGCCACATTTCTTTGTCAGATGTAACAACAAAGAAGCCGAGCGCACGGGCATCGATGATGGCGGATGCCGGTGACGAGAGCTCAGCCTCCACCGACACTGCGCCGCGATGAGCATGGTGTGCCGATCTATGTCTAGTAGTGCACTCTCTCCCATTGCTCATCGGTGTTTGAGGACATCGTGGTGAGACGGCAACGAAGAGACTAAAAATAACTAAGTGGCAGAGCTTATCGATGAGTGAGTAACTAAGTATACGGTTGAGGAAACAACCTTCTTGCTAGTGCTAGGTCCAACCAAGCCCAGCTTGTCTGTGCTTTTCCAATGGGCTAGTAGTGCTTTTCTAGGAACATAAAGTTTCCCTTAAAAAGGTTTCAGAGGCTGAGATGGCTTCTTTTTACTTCTGTTTCCAAGGTACAAAATAAAATCAAAGTGTAGAACTCAATGTTCGAGCTCCAAGCTTTTACGATTCTTTCAGTTGGCTTCTCTTTGTCTGCTTAGTGACAACATCACTAATCTTAGTTATTAGATGATGGAAGCTCGTTTGGTCTTTAGGATTGCTAACGTGATGTCGGTTAATGACGGGATTACTGAGTAATGAGTAATAAGTAAGCCATGCAGAACTAGCAAGTTCCACACAAGGTTGTTCAACCTAAATTGTTGACTAACTGATGCATTATATTGGCAATGGTTGTACACGAGGTGAGGAGTGAAATTAGGGTTCAATGACAAGCTTGACGTCATCAAGTGCATCTTCTGGAATCTTAGTCCTGTCTATCATTTTTCATTTTCATGATACAAGCAATGCTCCATAAAGGACCTCAACATTCTAATGTGGCATATCAACTCTAATGTGGCCTATTAACACCCCTCCTCTTAAGATGTGGACTTTTCATATTCTTTCCATGATGCATGTATTGAGCCTCGTGTTACTAATCATTTTCCATAGAGATGGCTACCCCAAATGGACTCACATCATTGTTTTAACAATTTCATTATAATATACTATGCTTTCGTTAGAAGGTACAAATTTGAACTAAAACCACGACGATTAATTTGGAACGGAGGGAGTAGTTGTCAAGTACAAACATAACTTAATCAAAGGGAAATACTGTCAGTCGTAAGCCCAATTTAGAATGTCTGTAAGATCTAAGATCTATAAATACTACAAAGTCATCGAAATCATCATGTCTGACACCCGGAAATTACTTTTGTATATGTCAAAGGGAACTGAAAAAAAACATGACCATACTCATGGTGACCAATTTGAACAAGGAAACTTTAGCATCATTATGATGCTTAGGTAGAATGAGGCATAAGATAAAAAGTTGGGATATTAGGCTGCCTAGTGTTTGGGACCCTATTGTCTTGCTAGCATCCTACTTGTCACCATCCCCAAATTAAAATAAGTAGTATGTAGATAAGTTTGTGAATAACTACATGCCAAACTATAAAGTACAGTGTGCCAAACAAGA